>NC_090231.1:23936975-24236975 GCF_024489055.1 Chanodichthys erythropterus | reverse complement strand
AGTAGATACAGATTAATAATTAGGATTTTTAAAAATGTTTTTACTCACAATTTTAAATTAATAATATTAATAATATTTTATTTTTATTTAGTTCCGGCCCTTGATTCTGATTGGTTGAATCCGTTGTAAAATTCACGAAAACATACAGCTGACCACATTACATAAGTATCGCTGCGGCACTAAATGTGTATGTTGTTGCGTCTGTCTTGACAACCACTCTTAGCAATGTAAACATATGTTTGTTCTCAACTATGGAGTCAAATTAATGTCTTAATGTTTTGCACAAAAATAAAGTTTTGCAAAACAAACAAAAAAAAAAAAGAATTGAGCAATAAAAAAAATGTTTTGCAAGCAAAAATAAAGAATTGCAAAGGAAAAATAAAGTATTGAGCAGAAGAAAAAAATTGCAAGCAAAAATAAATTGCAAAATAAAATAAAGTAGTGCAAAAATAAAAATATAATCAATTATAAAAATCAGTGACAGCTGTAATCCTATTTTATCTTTGCCACATATTTTTCATGCTCAAACTTACTAAATCATTTGTAACGCTCATTTTATTCTGCGTTTCAGTCAAGCGTGCACTCACGATACCGGTTTTTCTTTGCTCTTCACTTTTCTGTGCGGTTCTCTTTATGGTACTGGTTTGACGTGGGGGTGGAGTCAAGAAATGGGGGTACGCCCCCGCAAAATGCATTGGAGGGGAACGTAATCGGCGACAGGTGAAATAATTCTTTGACATGGTTAAAAATAATGAATGGTTTGTTTTGTTGGTTTGTTTAGCATATGTTGTCGCAGATTACGACCCCCTCCAATGCATTTCTTATAGTAATATGACCCGTTGCGCTGTGTCTCACTGCCTGTATCCACCTTTATGTCCTTAAACATTCGTTTTTTTGGGTCGACAGCTTATAAAAACTTATTTCTGTGTTTTTTAGCTTGTTAGCTGTACACCTTGTCACACGGCAGCTTTTAGGCATTGTTCTGTTTTTTTGTAATAAGTCAGAAAAGACAAGAAGGCAGCCTCACGCAATACAAAGTCAATGTGACGGTTGGATTGTTTTCCCCCCGGTGGGCGTGGTTTTCAGATTATAATAAATGCGCTCTGTATCTATAGGTGCATTCACTCGGCCTCGTAATTCCTGTAGTTACGAGATTCCTGCTTGTAAAAAGCGTTCACATCCTCATAGAGCTCGTAGTTACAGCTTGTAAACTGGGAATTTTCTGAAAGCTCCCAGATGTACCACGTGGCTGTTGTACCACCTGACCGCTGTAGATTCATTAAGGCGTTGATAGTGGTGCCATAGAAATGCATAATTCCCAGTCAAAGGACGTGAACAGCTCCGAATATAACGTCACGTGTTGTCATCTCAATATTGCAGCATAAGCTTGATCTGTTCTATTGCGATCTGTGTCTCCTGCCGATGACGTGTTTCGCAGGGGCATGCCCCCGTTTCTTGACTCCACCCCCACGTCAAACCAGTGCCATAAAGCCGAGTTCCGACTGCACGATTTTAGCCCCGATTTTGGCTCGCCGACAGGTTTTGAGAAATCGCCGACAAATGCCCGAAATCACAGGCAAATCGGTGCTCGTTCATGCGAGTGACAATCACGCAGTGTGAATGAGCAAAGACGCGACCTGAGAGAATCGCCGACAAGTCGCCGACACCCATGAGATATTTGGCATGCTAAATATCTGGACCTGTCAGCGATTCAAAATCCTGCTGTGTGAAAAGTGTTCTGACTGAAAACTACATCGGCGATGACCGACAGCCAATGAGAGAGCAAGATACAGAGCAGCGGGGAGTTCGGGGAGGAGTTATAGACCACAATATCAGCAAGCATGGCTTCGTTTCAGATAAACGTTACAATTCTATCCAACAGAAACAAAGCACTAACATTTGCTTGACCATCCGCAACAGCAGCACATTGAAAAGTTATTTATTTACCTCCAACTCTCATTGCAGAACACACAATCCACAGTGTCCCCAACCATTTCCTCATCCATATTCTTCTTTTCTTTTTCTTGTTTTCGCTGCAAATCAGCACACAGGCAATTCATATTGCAAGCTTCTTGCGGGCTACCGTTTTTAATAATAATAATAATAAATCCGGTCTTGCATGCGTGATATCGCGTTGTTTCCTTGTCACATCTTGCGTGTGTTTGGTTGTGAAACGTAGTTTGCGTGCCAGACAGAGTTGTCAGCGATTCTTCCTATTGTAAAGTCATGCAGTGTGAAACCTTCTGTCGCCGATCTTTCGTGCAGTTTGAACACAGCAGCGACTGAATGCTGGCCAAGATAGTCATGCAGTGTGAAAAGAACAGTGACCCGACTACTTTGAAAATCGTGCAGTCTGAACTCAGCTTAAAGAGAAGCACAAAGAAAAGTGCAGTGCAAAGGAAAACGTACTCGGTTACTAACGTAACCTCGGTTCCCTGAGATACGGAACGAGTACTGCGTATGGGGAAAAGTCTCCCTTTTTCCCCGTCACTGAAGCCTTTTTCAATAACGCAGTGTAACTGCATCATCATTGGTTCACTCATAGACAAGTTGTTGAACCAATGACGGCACGGCATAGCTGCGCGACCTATGGCGAGAGAGTGCGCGAACTTTCCCGCCGAAATGGGCGGGGCAAAGGGCTATATAAGCAGGCGTTTCGCCATAGGATTTCAGGCCAAACGACTGAAGCGACGACACTGAAGCCGCAGCCTCGTGGCACGGCAAGTAACGCAGTACTCGTTCCGTATCTCAGGGAACCGAGGTTACGTTAGTAACCGAGTACGTTCCCTTTCGATACTTCACTCGTACTGTGTATGGGGAACGAATTCAACCGCGCCGTGCCACGGCAGGGAATGACATAACTTGCTTTGGACACCGAAGGGGGACCAAGAGAGCAAGTAGGAAGGCAAAGCCGTCGTAAACCCTTGTTACACTACAAGGAGGAGATAACTCCTTACCGGTGAGAGGTGGAACTTGAAGAGGCCACCTAGTTACACAGAGAGGACCCGGGCTTGTAAGGCCGGAACGTCCAGATGATAAAATCTGATAAAAGTGGATGGCGAGGACCAGCCGGCCGCCTCACAGATGTCTTTAATGGAAACTCCATTAGACCAAGCCCAGGAGGAAGCCATTCCTCTAGTGGAATGGGCCCTAACTCCTAAGGGGCAAGAGGGAGGGAGGGAGGGAGGAAGAGCAGAGAGCGAAATGACCTGAGCTCTAAACGGAGTAGAGAGCACTTTGGGAACGTAGCCGTGTCTAGGTTTCAGCACGACTTTAGAGTCGTTAGGCCCAAATTCGAGGCACGCAGGGCTCACAGAGAGGGCCTGCAAGTCGCTAACGCGTTTGACCGATGCTAGTGCAAGTAGCAGAGCGGTTTTCAGGGTTAACGGCCTGAGGTCAGCTGAACTCAGCGGCTCAAATGGGGTACCTTTGAGAGCCCTAAGGACCAAGGAAAGGTCCCAAGTGGGAACAGTAAGGGGACGAGGAGGATTTAACCGCCTAGAACCCCTTAGGAAATGAACCACAAGGCTGTTTCGACCCACTGACAGGCCAGCGATAGGAGCATGAAACGCTGAGATGGCTGCTACGTATACCTTGAGCGTTGAGGGGGCGCGCCCCAGATCCAAACGCTCCTGTAAGAAGGACAGTATCGGAGATACGTCACATTCTACGGGGTCTATATTGCGTGTGGAACACCAATCAACAAAGACCGACCATTTCTGGGTGTACAGGCGTCTCGTGGACGGGGCTCTCGCCTGAGATATGGTCTCTAGTACGTCCCTGGGAAGGTTAGTCGGCTCCCATCGAGGGACCAGAGATGTAGAGCCCAGAGCTCTGGCTGTGGGTGCCAGATTGTTTTGTTCGCCTGAGAGAAGAGGTTCCGCCTCACGGGAATGGGCCATGGGGCTCTCGTGGAGAGCCTGAACAGCTCTGAGGACCAAGTCTGGCTCCTCCAGAGCGGGGCCACTAGGAGGACTCTGTGTCTGTCTTCCCTGACTCGCCTGATGACCTGCGGGATCAGTGCGATCGGGGGAAATGCGTAAAGGAGTGTGCTGGGCCAGGTGTGGGCCAGCGCATCGACTTCCTTTGAGAAATATTTTGGGCAATGAGAGTTGTCTTCTGAGGCGAAGAGGTCTATCTCTGCTCTCCCGAAGAGCTCCCAAATCCTGAGAACCATCTGGGGATGGAGCATCCACTCGTCTGAGGGGACGTTGCTCCGTGATAACATATCTGCACCCAGGTTGGTTTTGCCAGGTATATGAGTCGCCCTGAGCGACCGAAGCTTTGGTGTTGCCCACTCCAGAAGACGTTTCGCCAGAGCGCATAGGCGGCTGGACGAAAGACCGCCCTTGTGATTTATATATGACACCACAGTCATGCTGTCCGATTGGACTAAGACGTGGCGTCCCGTCAAGTGAGCCTGGAAAGCTTGCAGGGCTTTCATCACTGCCAACATTTCGAGGCAGTTGATATGGAGATGGCTCTCCTCGTGGGACCACGAGCCGATGGCCGGTCTGCCCTCGCACAGAGCCCCCCAACCTGAGTTGGATGCGTCCGTCGAGAGCACCGTCCTTCGTGACACCGCCTGTAGGGGTACCCCAAGACTGAACCAAGCTGGGTTCATCCAAGGTTTCAGGGCTAAAAGACAGGCCCGATTGACCTTGAGACACAAGCGGCCGTGCCGCCAGGCATCCGAAGAAGGCCGAGCTTTAGAACCGGGGAGGCGGAAGCCATCAGCCCTAAGAGCCTCTGGAAGAGCTTCAGAGGAAGATAGGCTTTGTTCTTGACGGAAGCCGCGAGCTGCTGTACCGCCAGGGCGCGCTCTGGCGAGACTACTGCCGTCATGCGGACTGAGTCGAAGACTGCCCCCATAAACGAAATGTGTTGGCTGGGGAGCAGTGAGCTCTTGGCTAGCCCCTGAGACCCAGGCATTGTAGATGGCTGAGGAGCACGGATCTGTGGTGTTCCAGCTCGACTCGCGAATGGGTCAAAATGAGCCAATCGTCGAGATAATTCAGAACCCGGATTCCCATCTGTCTCAGAGGGGAAAGCGCCGCGTTCATGCACTTGGTGAAAGTGCGAGGAGCCAGAGACATCCCGAAGGGCAGGACCGTGTATTGGTATGCCACTCCCTCGAATGCGAATCTCAAGAATCGTCTGTGAAGGGGGGCTATCTGGATGTGAAAATATGCATCTTTCAGATCCAGCGAGCAGAACCAGTCCTCGTGACAAATCTGTGCGAGGATCTTCTTCAGCGTCAGCATTTTGAACTTCCGTCTCATGAGGGAGCGATTCAAAAGTCTGAGATCTAGGATGGCCTGAGGCCGCCATCCTTTTTGGGGACCAGAAAGTAACGGCTGTAAAAGCCTGACTCGCTTTCTGAAGGGGGAACTATTTCTATAGCCCCTTTCTTCAGTAAGGTCATGACCTCGGCCCGGAGGACGGGGCGTCGTCCGGGTTCACCAAGGTTTGAAGCACCCCTCCGAAGCGAGGGGGCCATCACGCAAATTGGAGCGAGTAGCCCTGCTTTATGATCCCGAGGATCCAACTTGACACGTCAGGGAAGGCCTGCCAGGCCTCGGCCGAGTGGCAAGGGGTTGAATGATGTCGGGTGACAGGCCGCTGGGAAGGGGGCCGTGCACCGAAGGAGGTGGAAGAGGAAATTTGCTCTCTTTTTGAGGAAGTAAAATAGTGTTCGCCGTGAAAACGGCGTTTTGTTTGGGCGCAACAAGTGTGGGCCCAGCTACACAGAGCACAGAGCATTTCTCCCACGCCCAGATTTAAACGAGGCGGAGGGGAGAATGCACGAGGGAGCTTTTGGGGTGGTCCAGTCGTAACGAGACATTCCCCGACCCTCTTCCTTCCTGCTTTTGGATCAGGACGTCTTCGGAGTCACCGGGTCCAGCACAATCTTGGGCCGGGGTCCCTGGCGTCTCAGGAAGGAGGATTGGCGCTTAGCAGGACGAGGGCGCTGACGATGCTCCTTAGGCGGTGCTGCTTGAGAGGTGGATGGGGCAGGCTTGGTCTGCTGAGCGGGCGCAGTCCTGGGGCGGCTAGGAGCAGACGCAGAGCTGGAGCGCTTGGGCAGAAAGTGTCTCATGGCCTGAGACGACTTCTGCGCTGCTGTGAAGCGCTCAGTGAAACTATCCACCGCTGGCCCAAAGAGACCGGAAGGGAAGACCGGGGCGTCCAGAAAGGCCGTCTTATCCAGGTCCTTGATTTCCGTGAGGTTGAGCCAAAGATGGCACTCAAGCACAACCAGGCTGGCCATGGAATGTCCGATGGCCTGGGCAGTAGATCGGTGGCGCTGCGGAGATCCTTGAAGGCAGGTGCATAAGTGCCGGACTCGTCCAAGGAGCGGAGGAGTTTGGCCTGGAACACCTGGAAGATCGCCATGGTGTGAAGCGCTGAAGCAGCTTGGCCAGCAGAGGTGTAGGCACTTCCAGCCAGTGTAGAAGTGGTTCTGCAGGGCTTGGAAGGCAGGGCTCTCTTGGTTTTCCACCCCACAGCCGCGGGAGGACAAAGGTGAGCTGCCACCGCTTCATCTAGGGGCGGCAAGTGCTCATAGCCCTTTTCTTCTGCGCCGTCGACAGCAGTGAGGGCAGAACGGTGCGTTGTGTGGAGGCGGGCGGAGTACGGAGCGCGCCACGACTTCGTAAGCTCCTCGTGCACCTCGGGAAAAAATGGAGCGGAATGCTGGCGAGGGGCTTGGCAGCGGCCTGGCAGGAACCAATCATCCAGGCGGCTGCGTGATGGCTCCTCCGGCGGGGCCCAGTCGAGGTCTAGCTCTTCCACTGCTCTGGATAGGATGCGGAAGAGCTCGGCATCCACCCTGGCCGTGTTCAATGGGCTCCAGAGGAGGCGGGGGAGCAGGTTCATCCGGCTCGCCAGCCCATCCTTCCGCTTCAGAAGCCGCAAGAGACATGGAGTCGTCGGGCTCTTCGTCAGATCCTCCAAACGAGACGAGGTCGCTCGCATCTGCAGAGGGACGCTGCTCTGGTCGGGAGAACAAGACGGGAGATTGTTCTCTAGTGGGAGAAGGCGAGGCACGCGGGGGCTGGGCCGGCGTGAGCTCACACGACTCCGGGCGCTGAGTCGCTCTACCCCGCTGTCTCTTCCTGGCCGGCTTACGGGAGGAAGGAGACGGGAGGGCGCGAGCGGCGAGAAGCGCAGAGAACCGAGGCTCATGCTCTCGCAGTGCGGGCATGAGGCTCCAGCGAGCGCGCCGTCGGCGTGGGACTTGCCCAGGCACGCGACGCACTCGCTGTGTCCGTCGTCATCGTGCAGAGGGGCTCTGCACGTGCCACAAGAGTTGCGCGGCATTTGCAGCAACGCCGCCGCCGTTATAACGCCGATTGGGGGGGCTCTTTTAGAGCGGCGAGGGCCGCGGAAGCTCTTTTAGAGCGGTAGGTAGCACAAGAAAGCTTGATTTCAAACTGAATTGAATTTACAAAAAAAGACAAGAAAACAGTAATAAAACAGGAACAAAAACAAATTACCTCAATTCAGTTGAGGTATATGAAATATAACACTGAATTTTTATATGCCCTGTATCTGAAAGGGTTAGTTCACCTAAAAATGAAAATTCTGTCATTAATTACTCACTCTCGTGTTGTTCCAAATTCATAAGACCTTCGTTCATCTTCAGAACACAAATTCAGATCTTTTTGATGAAATCTGAGCGCTTTCTGACCCCCCATAGAATGCAACGTTATTACCTCTTTTTATGGCCCAGAAAGGTAGTAAAGACATAGTTAAAACAGTCATGTGACAACAATGGGTCAACCCTAATGTTATGAAGCGACCGGAATACTTTTTGTGCACAAAATAAACAAAAAAAAAACACTTTATTCAACAATTTATTCTCTTCCATGTCAGTCTCTGACACTGTTGACGTAGTAAACAGTTATTGGTCGGATTCTGTGTCAGCGTCACATGCATGCGCTGTGGTGCTCACACGAACACCGTCAGAGAGCAACACGGAGGGAGTAAATTGTTTAATAAAGTCGTTATTTTAGTTTTTTTGCACACAAAAAGTATTCTGGTCGCTTTATAACATTAAGGTTGAACCACTGTAGTCACATGGGCTATTTTAACAATGTCTTTACTATCTTTCTGGGCCTGCAAAAGTTGCAATTGCGTTGCAGTCTGGGGTCAGAAAGCGGATTTTATCAAAAATATCTTCATTTGTGTTCTGAAGATGAATGAAGGTCTTACGGGTTTGAAATGACATGAGGGTGAGTAATTAATGACAAAAAATTCATTTTTTGGTTAAACTAACCCTTTTAAGAGCCATATAATGTTATTTAGATAAAAAGCATCAGAATGGTTTGACCTATAATGTTTGTATAGTGATGCAGTTACACAGACTAGGTTATTCATTATGTAAAAATCATATAAATGCCCCATTCTGAAACATACATCTAGGCTACATTGTAAAGAAATTAAAGATCCACTTTTGTTTGTTGAGACTGTAGCATTTTCATCGGCCAGGCATGGAAGTCTATTATGATTGTTTGATAACTTTTGACAACGTTTATTTTAAGAGCACGGAGAGATTCGCGATTGCACACTACACAGAGCGCGCGCTCAGTGGAGAGGCAGTTCACTCGTGTCGTTTTCGGCCATTACATGAATGTGCTCTCGCGATACAATAATGCGCTCTCCACAAACCTGCGGGTATGATAAAAATTATGCGCAATACCTGCAATCTTGCGCTGTAACTGAAACGAGTGACAGGAGGAGGAGGCGTCGGGGATATGAGAGATGAGAACGCGCCGCTGGTAAAATTTCAGGGTTTTCATTGGTCCGTTTACGATCGGATAACTTTATTGGCTACCGATATGCTCAAAGCAGAGCCATATGGTTTCAATATTAATTCAAATTGTTGGCGTACTCAGTAACGGAATGTGATTTTAGAAGTAGCGAAGTAGATTTCTAAGCTTAATTTGTACTTAAGTACAAGTAAAATTACAGATTAAAAAATGTACTCAAAAAAGTACAAAAACACGAAAAAACTACTTAATTACAGTAACGTGAGTAGTTGTAATTCGTTACTTCCACCTCTGCTAACAATGCGCCTTAGCTGTTATACATTTACTGTCAACCAAGGCTTATTGGGGTTTATTGCTTTAATAGAGCTTTGCATAAACAGTAAAATGTGTATTAATGATAAAAATGAACATGACATTTTATGATTTTATTAAGTAAGCGTTAATTTATTTGAAATCATTGTAAGTCATCTTGATGTGCACTTGGAAATTTGCTAAGGTGCCCTAGAGGGCCCCAGACCCCTGGTTGGGAAGCGCTGATGTACATACTGTACAATCTGCATAAAATCTGAAAAATATACTGTGTGTTTATAGAGACTTTTAAATGCTGCACAAAGGTGGCCTAATTTACACAGAATCACAATGGCGTGAAACAATATATCACATGCTAGAATGTTGATTATTGATTCACGTGCACAAGCATGTCACACAAGGTCTTTGCTAAGTCACTGGGTTGTTTTCTAGCTCTCTCAAGCAGTATAATTAAACAAAAATTGTTAATTTGCAATAAAGGTCAGTGCCACACTTCGCTGGCTCTCGCAGGTGTGTCACTGAGACAACCGGGGACAATCAATTCTCCATGGTTACTTTTTGTTCTTCTCAAAATGGATGGCAAGCAATAACTGACACCAACAACAGGAGGTCAGACAATGGCAGAATGCACCGGAAGAAGGGGTTTACTTCCTCTTTTGTTGTTATTTTGGAGCTCGGGCAGGCAGCTGTGAATGGTGGCTGTTTTTAAAGATCTCGAAATAGGCCTCTCCTCCCACCCGCTCCTATTGTCTACACCTCGCCTACCCACGTTTGCTCCCAGTTAACCATGCAGCCAACTACACATCAAAAAGCACAATAGCGACATCCATTCTCAACAAGATTACTCTATCTTCCTAGTTTGGCTCCTAGGCTTCCATGGGCTGTGGGAGCCTGGGATAAGCCTTTCTGCCTGCAGTTCCCCTGATGCAGGGTGCTGTCTGCAGAAGCGAGCTGCTTAGTCCTGCCAAGCATCCACTGACTCACTGGATGATGACTTAGCAGCCTACAATGACTATACCAGTAAGCAATTAGAAGGTTTAAATAATTATAATCAAGTGTTTAAGTAATCAGGATTGAATAATTGCAATCCAAAATGATGAAGAAATTAGCTTAGCTGCCAGAGCTTAAACTAAACCACATGATTTTTCTTGAGGTTTCTCAGCAAGAGTGCAGTAAGTGCAGTTCGGATTTGTTCTGGTCCGATATAATCCACCAGAACTGAAGGGTAAAAAAAATAAATAAATAAAAATAAATAAAAAATAAATAAATAATAATAATAATAATAATAATAATAATAATATATATATATATATATATATATATATATATATATATATATATATATATATATATATATATATAATAATTTTGTGACATTCTCATTGAATTACAGCAGAGCTATAACTAGTGTTTTTTTCCCTGTCATTTCCTTTCATTTTTTCATTGAAAAATTCACTTAAAATGTAGTCATTATTTCTTCAAGCGTTATTCGTTAATTATAGTCAATTTTATTCTGACAGATATTACATATAATTTGCCTATGAAAATAACATTTTAGCAGGCAATGTCCTGTAACAGATCAAAGGCTTTTTCTTTTTTTATTTTTTTTTTATGTATAGACATTAAATTATATATAAAATATACTAAAGATATATCAACATAAAATGCAGCCTATAAGTGTTGCTGAAATGAAAACATATTAAGTTCAATGGATACTTTTATTCAGCAATGATGCATTAATCAAAAGTGACAAACATGTATAATGTTACAAAAGATGTATATTTCAAATAAATGCTGTTCTATTGAACTTTCTATTCATCAACGAATCCTGAACAAAAACGTATCAGTTTCTACAAAAATATCAAGTAGCAGCATTGAACATTAATAACATAAATAACAATTTTCAATATTGAAAACATTGATTTATTGAGGAGCAAATCATATTAGTATGATTTCTGAAGGATCACGTGACTTTTAAAGACTTAGTTCACCCAAAAATTTAAATTCTGTTATTAATTACTCACCCTCATGTTGTTCTATACCCGTAAGACCTTCGTTCATCTTCGGAACACAAATTAAGATATTTTTGATAAAATCCAATGGCTCAGTGAGGCCTGCATCGCCAGCAAGATAATTAACACTTTAAGATTCAATAAAAAAAAAAAAAAAATATTGCACAACCACCAAATAAGTGGTGATGTGCATTAAGCATGTTATGTAAATCACCATTAAACAAAAGAAGAAGAAGAAGAAGAAGAAGAAGGAAGTAGAATGGCATGCTTTTTCTTGGCGTCTGTTTCCATAGTGAATCATTGATTCTTTGCTCTGTCGAGAATGTGTTAGAGGATTAGTTCACATTCATATGAAAATTAGCCCAAGCTTTACTCACCCTCAAGCCATCGTAGATGTATATGACTTTCTTGTTCCTGATGAACAAAATCGAAGAAATATTAATAAATATCCTGACGCATCCGGGCTTTATAATGGCAGTGATAGGGTTCAGTGAGTATGAGCTAAAGAAAAAGCTTCCATCCATCATGTGTGCTCCACACGGCTCCGGAGGGTTAATAAAGTGAAGTGATGCGTTTGTGTAAAAAAAAAAAAAGTCCATAATTTAAACAAGTTATGAAGTCAAGTATCGAGCTTCCACTAGACCTCCGGAGATGTGTGGAGCACATATTTATGATGGGTGCATGTGGATGGAAGCACTTTCTTCAGCTCATACTCATTTAACCATATCACTGCCATTATAAAGCTTGGATGTGTCAGGATAGTTATTAATATTTCTGCAATTATGTTTAAGAAAGTCATATACATCTAGGATGGCTTGAGCGTGAGTAAAGCTTGGGCTAATTTTCATTTCAAAGTGAACTAATCCCTTAACCGGGAACATACTCTGAATTACTCCAGGATGCGTTTCTAGAACCAGCATACCTTGAGTAAGCAAGGTGTGTGACGGTAAGTTAACCTTGCTTTCTGGAATACCACCCAGATTAACATTGACCCCAGTTCCTTTGTGTCACTACTGCTGACCAAAATGCTGCTATTCCATAACTCAAAATATACCGTAAAAAATTCACACATTCAAAATGCTCATTCCAGCAATGCGTTCTCACTGTACACAGATAAATAAATAAATAAATAAATAAGAACAAAGTAAATAAATAATCACTCATGTTACCTTCGGTCATGGTTTATATAGTGAGTTGACTACAGTAAACACGGTATGATGCAGAGGTTCTTGCAGCACTAAGTGAAAGGGCCGTACAGCACGCTTTAGCAGTGAAAGATTGAGCCCAGGCGACACAGTAAAGGTTAACTACTTAATTCCAGTGATTAGTCCACACAGAGTTCAAGGCTTTCTGCCAAAAGCCTTCATTTAGCAGCTACATGCACCACCTCCACAAGTTATTTCAACAGCCAAAACCTAGAGACTGCTGGCAAACAAAGGTAACATCAGGTATGTGAAGTACCCAGGTGGGTATAGGCCGTCTCCACCATCCTGTTTAAAGCCAGATCACAATCAGTGTCTAATATATCCTCTAAAGAAGGCTATACTTGACCTAAGATGTTTTGTTCATTTAATCAAACAGCAGAAATGAGATAGAATCCACCATAGCCTTTGAGGTTAAAGCAAAGCATGAAAAAGCATGTGACAATTTAGCCCACAGAGAAAGACGGTTATAAAAGGTTCGTCGATGTATGGATTTTCTTCCTCGCCTGTAAGAACCAAGGAGGGCGGCCTTTGTACAGATGATATCTTTTCACTTAATGAACAGAGATGAGCAGAAAAGATGGCTGTGGATATTCAGTACTACGCACTGCCATTACCTGACAGCGTGAATGAAATTGTCTTCATGTACAGTTGACTGCATCTGGCTTTTTTCCACCCGTGTAATCTCACTCTTTCTCACCGGCGTGACTACAGGATCGTGCTTGCTCCTGCCTCTTCCACGCTGCATGAAAAAACGTTTACACAGCGTTCATTGTGGATTCCCACAACGTTCTGCGGAGGACAGATGAGGACGGCATGCAGATTCCTCATCCCAAGCCCCGGCGTCACTTCGGCAGAGGATTCAGAGCAGAGGGACAAAGTGTGCCTATGTTTGTTTGTGTTCTTGTTACCACCGAGGGATGTGGGATTTACACCTCAAACAACTCTCGTCGCGGCCAGACCCTATAAGTCACTGCAAAGGTGCTCTGCTGTTGTCACACCTCTGCCATACTGGCTCATTACACCTCCTGGAGCTGTATATCATGTGGGTGTGTGTGTGTGTGTGTGTGTGTGTGTGTGTGTGTGTGTGTGTGAGAGAGTGATAGAGAGAGAGAGAGAGAGAGAGTGTTCCAGTTCGCATAGATCCGTGGATACAACTAATTTTTCTGTATTATGCGGATCAGACAAGTAATTTCACTTAAAAAAAAAAAAAAAAAAAAAAAAAGACCAAGCTTCTGCGCACATACACACTCAAACATGCAAACCTATAGACTAAAAATGTAAATGAACGACAAGGATGCATTAAAGGTATTCGGTTTTTCAGTAGGGAAGGTGTCATTTAAGTGGCCCCTAAAGTAATAATTAACAATTTTTACAACGGAAGTGATTCAATTAAAAAACATCTTTTGCTCGATAATACATTTCCTATTGTCACTGTGAAGTTGCTATGAAACAATATGTATTGTGAAAAGCGCTATATAAATGAAGATGACTTGACTTGAGAATGAGAGCAGAGATGCTGCGAGGGGTATTAAGACATGGCAATCGGAGAGAGAAATAAAATGCCAGCAGTTATTTATTTAAATGCTGAGCAGTATACATATTTAATGATTCAAGAGCACCTGATAAAAGGCCTTTTGTCTGTAATTGCGGCTATACAGTGACCTCTGTGTTGTAATGGAAATATGCTCAGCTCAAGAAATGCTCTTATGTCAAGTTAAGACACTTCACACACATGTAGCAATCACATGCACACACACACATACAAGCAGACCTTGTTAATGGGGACGAAGACAACAACACAGAGCTATAGACAAGCTGCCGGGCTGGTCCGAGAGGTGTTAATGTGATCCCAGAGCTCAGCTGGACGCTGTGCAGGGTCCTGGTGTTTTATTACAGCACTGTGCGGAGGGAGAGAGAGAGACACTGGGACAGACCGAGAGACAACAGACTGTGCTTACCTAGCAATGATATAATGGCTTTAAAGGCCTGCAGGACCCACAGCTCTTGGGTGAAATAACACATTGAATAGGAGGCATGAAATAGAAAGAACAGAACAAAAGGTGCTGAAATTAATGGTGAAGCAATGAGAATGAGAGGAGCACTGAATTGTGCCTTAGGATTCTTGGATGTTTATTGATAATCTTGCATTGATATGTAAACCACTTCAATATATTAATTTTAACAATAAAACAGAGCAGGAGTTGAAGCCATGGGTCAGTGTTTAAAGGGGTGGTTCAATGCGATTTCACTTTTTTTTTAACTTTAGTTAGTGTTTAATGTTGCTGCTTGAGCATAAACAGTATCTGCAAAGTTACAGCACTGAAAATCCAATGCACATGGAGATATTGTCTTTTAACGTTATGGCAGTTTAATGCCTACAAAAATGACCGGTTTGGACTACAACAAGCTTCTTCCTGGGTTGGTGACATCATAAACCCTGCAAAACACGCCCCAGGGAACACGCAACAAAGTAGGCGAGGCCATGTTGCGCAGCATAATGGAAGCGGAAGAGTTGTGTACACCGAACGCGAGCGCCACGACGCGACGCGACGCGTCAAAAGATAATACAACCCATTATAATCTGTGATATTTTCTACACTGGATGCGCCGCTGAAGACAGCTTCCAGAATCTACATGAGTTCAATGCTGGATTTGAACAAAGGCTTTTACTGAAAGATGGAGCAGTTCCCACTTTAAAAGCAGAAGCTGCTGTTTATTGCCATCAAGCTGTAAGTACGTCTTATTTTTTGTACATGTCTTTTAAACCTATAGTTCTTTTGCTATTTTTGGTTGCATCAAGGACATATACAAAGAGCAACTCGTTTTTGCTTCACTAGCCAGTTAGCTAAATTCTAGTGCATACTTCTCCAACAAACACCAACAAACTTCTATGTTCATAGACAAACAGTTGTTCATACTATAAATTATACGCTATCTTTAGAAAAACGTGACTACTCAGTCATGTATTCAGCTACAGAAAAGCTTTAATCAGGATAAAACTGTATATTGAAAGCTAACAAACAGCAGTGACAGCATCTTAACACTTTGTCACAAATTGAAGAAAAAAAACAAAACATTCATAAACATCCTTTAAAAGCCGCAATTGCAGATTGACCCTCTTCATCTGGGTCTGGTTCGGTCTCAGTTTGATACAGCAATATAGGTGCCATTATTTACATTTCCACTGAAGCACATGTAACGGCTCTGGTAATGGTAAGGGGCGTGGCGTTTCCTGACACTTCAGCGAATCACGATACACTGGGCGAGCTACCAACCTGCTAACCAATCTTAGCACATTGCGTATTTCGGAGGGAGTGGCTTCATAGAAGCAGGAAGTCAAACGAGCCGTTCATATGACATTGGAAACAGAGGTGTAGAATAAAAGTAAAATATATGAAAAATACAGCGTTTTCAAAAAAACGAAGCATTAAAACATGTTAAACTGTGCCCCAAAAAAATAATCAAGCCATAGGAAAAAAACCACTGAACCACCCCTTTAAGCTCACGCACAGGCTTTCATTCATTTATTCGTGTCTAGGCTTTAATTTCATCATTGTCCAATCCTGCTGCCCTCATTATTTCAAGCTTGATCTGATTATTTTTTTTATTTATTTTTTTTAGTATTTGTACACATTGTACACATTTGGGTATACACTGAAATACTGGACATATTGACCGCATCTATGAGTATTTATGTCTAAAAATATACCAATATATATATATATATATATATATATATATATATATAAACACTACCGTTTGCAAGTTTCGGGTTAGTACATTTTTTTAAAATAATTTTACAATAGATTTCTAGTTCAAAATATATGCTGTTTTTGTACTACTTTTTCCACTAAAATAAGTTACACAACTGTTTTCAACATTGATAATAAGAATAAATGTTTCTTGAGCACCAAATCAGCATATTGAAAGTGAAATGTGAAAAAGTGAAAGTGACGTGACATGTAGCCAAGTATGGCGTTCCATACTCGGAATTTGTGCTCTGTATTTTACCCGTCCAAGTGCACACACACAGCAGTGAGTACTGAACACACACACACACACACACACACCGCAAACACACCCGCAGAAGTGGGCAGCCATTTTTTGCACCCGGGGAATGGTTGGGGGTTAGCTACCTTGCTCAAGGGCACCTCAGTTGTGGGTAAAGAGTAGAAGAGAGCTGTTCATTCACTCCCCACCTACATTTCCTGCTAGTACTGAGACTCAAACCCATGTCCGTCTCTCTAACCATTAAGCCACAACTGCCAATATTAGAATGATTTCTGTAGGATCATGTGACACTGAAGACTGGAGTAATGGCTGCTAAAAAAATCAGGTTTGCCATTACAAGAATAAAATATATTAATATAGATAACAGTTATGCTAATAATATTTCATTATATTATAGTTTAAGTTTGTGTATTATGATCATATAATATAATAATGAACCTATTAATTCTATAAATTCAATATTCTATGAACCTAAAATTATTTGTAAAAATGTATACTTCTAAAGTTAATTATACTTATAATTTTTCATTCTGTCAAAATGCTATTATTTACATTTCAGTGTCTATGCAAACATACCTGTGATTACTGAGATCACATTGTCATTAGCTGGAGCTATCCATAAAAGTGGTACAAAGTTAAAAAAAGAATGAAGTTCATTCATCTCTCCTTCGGCATCACCAATGACACAATTCCAATCCCAGGTCAGATCAGAAGCAGATGGATGCAGTGACCACTGGTGATGATCAGCATCTCATTACTTCGGTTACCGATCAGTCCACTAATACCCTCGTTAGTGCCCACTCGCCGGCCCTTCCATCACACGCAGCTGCTCGATATCTATTAGAACCTGCACTGCCTCCTTCCTAACCTGAGCAAATGCAGATTAATGCACAAGACCACCTCAGATCAGAATGTGCGTTGGCAGGGGTAAATCGTGAGGGGATCAGGAGGTGGACCTTTGATCTGCTAAAAAGCCCCTTGTCTGATAGCAGCAAGGAATAATTTGTGTGATGCACCAAAAGCATGTGATGGAATTGAAGGACCGTTGAAGGATCATACAGTACGTCACAGCAGTATCCTGGACCCGCTGGTTATAATCTTGTAACCAGTTCTTAATTTGAGCCGGATCCTGCTGGATCCAATTCCGGAAAATGTCAGATTTTAGATATTTGCATTTGAACGATGCAGAAATAACAAGTGCATTACAGGGTGACAGTGCCTGCATGTGAGAGATGGAGTGTGACAGAGTGAGCACAGGTTAATGCAGATGTATTTGGAGGTTATGTTTTGAAAAATTAAAAATACAAATAAGAAAATTATTGAAATACAAATAAGTTCATATCGCCAAAATGTCAAAAAGACAGTCAAGCATATTTTTATTTTCTATATCCTCAAGTAAAGCTGATGGTGTTTCTGATCAAAATAGATCCCGAAGATGGAACTGCTAATACTGATCAGGATAGAGGGAGACACGAGCAATGGGAGTTAGATCAGTCCAAATTAGAAATCGATGTAATGGAAGAGGCAAAGATTTCAAAGGTGGGAGAGAATATCACTGATCAACTAAATAATATTTGGTTTCAACATAGCTATATACATGTAGTTAGGGTTATGTAGAAACCTATGAATGATGTTCTTATAGTTGTGCCATCACCATTTAGTGACTTCATTGTATGTTCCGGAAAAGTTGAAGTTGTATGGTCAGTTTCGGTCAAAGCATCTTTTAATTGCTGCTTTTGATCCGACAATTATTCACTGCTTGTAACACACATAATCAGACATTAAAGAGAGAAGCTAGTTGAAACAGTGTCATAATTTACTCACCCTCATGTCGTTCCAAACCTGTATGACTTTCTTTTCTTTTCTGTGGAACATAAAAGAACACAATTTTGAAAAATGTCTCAGTGTTTGTTTGTTTTTTGTTTTTGTTTTTTTGCTGTTGTTTTTGTCCATACAATGGAAGACAATGGTAACCAAAACTATTCTTCAATTTTTCAAAATATCTTCAGTGTTCCACAGAAAATAGAAAGTCATACAGGTTTAAAACCACATGAAGATGTGAAAATGATGACAGTTTTCATCTTTGATTGAACAATCCCTTCAATATTAATAATAAATATAAAAAAAAGTACCACAAAGAGCCAAAAAGGAGTAAACAGACATCTAACATCTATAATCGACTAGACTAGCATGTGCAAAATTTGAGTGTACTGAAAATTACTAGACTATTCCTCATACTACATCTGAAAACTAACCAGAATATATAGTTTCAAGTGTGAATATCTATTTTAATTGCCTCACACAAAACACAAAACAAGCAAATCCATGATTATTTCATCTTCAAAAGCACTCACTATTTTTGTATGCATTTGTTTCCAAAAGAACTGATTAAAACACACTGCACGCACACACAAATCTCTGTGACCTTACTCTCACAAGTGTAAAATCATCCAATCAGGTTAGAAATTAATAGATTGATAAAGTGCTTTCCAGGTCTGCAATATGCATCAGACGGAAAATGCACAGTATGTGGGCGGTTCGTAGGCAAGTAGTCTGAGGCTAGGCGACTGGTAAACAGGTTTAGTTACCTAAAAGTGAGAAGCTGTATATTTTTCAGAGCACATGAAACATGGAGCAAAACAGCTGAGAGTTAGAGCTGTAACTCTCCAGAGTGGATCAGTGGGAGGAATATAGATAATTCATGAGGTGTCAAGAAGGTTGAACAGGGCAAGTACTGCTCTGTGGTCTAACTTGCACCACTCAGTACAGACTGTGACCAGGAGCGACTGAACCAGAGAACTGCTGCATGTGTGCATATATTACGGTTGTAGCAATATAATAAAGGTCATACTTTTTCCGATCAACCATGGCTTCATCTAGAAATCTTCTGAAACAATCATTGAGATATTGTTTTCCACAGAGATACTCTCTCCTCGAAAAATAAGGAGTTTTTGCTTTCTCGGTATAACAGTTGGGACAGTTTCAGTGGATTCTCTGCAATGTGTCACAGTAGCAAAGAAACAAAGTGGCAGTTAACAGCAAATCCCATCACAACCAGCACAGAGAACATGAATCGATTGTCCGTTTCAGGGATTCACTGCTCCTTACATTCAAACTGTCACAATATTTTTCTTTTCCCCTTAGCTATAGGGCACACTTCCAAATGCCACTAATTTTTTTTTTTTTTTTTAGAAACCAGCATTTCTACGACATCCCTCAACTGTAAAACGGCTATTTTATTTTGGAATTGGAGAAGTGTAGCGTTAACGTGGGCCAACATTAGATTTATATCCCTTCTCAGCTCCAGTCATTGTGCTCAGTGAAACTAATCCAGTCTGGCTTTCATTACAAAATGACAGAGCGCTACTAATTAATATTTGATAGCGAAGTTATTCATATTTAATATTGTAATGTAATTAATAATAACATAATGAATATTTCAAGGTTAAGTTGTAGGCCTGCATTTAATGAAGCATTGGTTAATAATACTGAGCTCACACACTTATTTACATGGATGCATTATTAGTTAATTAGTGTTGAATGGAAGAAAAAAAGAAAAAAAGAAAGGAGATAGATAATGATATGGGTTTAAACCCAAAATGGAGTCATGCCGGTATGTAGGCCAAATCTGTGCTGGTAAATGTCCCTTTAATTTCCTCCCCTCCCCCTTAAATAAATATGTTCCAAAAGCATAGAATGAGCAGTTATTCTGGCTTTAATGCTGAAATCAGCTTCACAGTACACTGGACATCAGCATACAGAAGACATATGTCAAATCAACTGGTGTTTGCTTGAGCAAAACACAATTTCTTATACATAGACTGTTTCAATAATCAAAGTAACAGGGAAATGTCCACAGTCTGGCTGATGCACACTATCTATCTAGTGTTGTCATGCCCCCTGTAAAGCAAACAAATGTCCACAGACACATATCCATTTTCTTTTGTGAATAAATAATCAATGCCATTATCTTGTATTCATTCCCAGTAATCTTGTTCTTTAGCTCAGATTGCTAAATACAAATCGCATATTATCTATTCTCTTTATGCTACAAACACACATAATCCCATCACAGATAAGAGCACATTATGGTAAGAAAAGACATCACACAACAGTGCTATTAATTTGTGTCGAGTACATCTGCACTCCAAAGAAAAATATGATGTCCATTGTGATTAGCCATCAAAACACGCTCCAGTCAAAAGAGGGGAAACAAAGCCTTGTGTTAGACAGCATCTAACTGACATATGCTGTAATAAAACTGACAATACTTTAAGTAAACACATCCACATCGCTTTTTGCTGGGCTTGCAATTCATTCTGTTCTGCCCATCACTGTTATGAGTGTTATATATATATATATATATATATATATATATATAAACAATAAAATATATATATATATATATATATATATATATATATATATATGTCAAACATTAAAATAATATAGCGGTTATTTTGTTTCAAGTCAAAATCATTTATTTACGGTAAAAAATTAAAAGTCATAGCAAAAATATTTGTGAGTACATATGCAGGAGACCGGGGCTAGTTGATACACTCGGTTGCAGTGTTATTTCTCATTAAAGTTTTGACTGAATAGTCCAAAATAGATAACAGACCATTTTTGCAAATTTATCCTACAAACCAAATTTTAAATGTTACAAATTTTGGAAATTATTTTTGATTTCAAATACATTATCTTTTACATTTGTTATTACATGTAACTGTTTATTGTTGCTGAAAAGTCTATAATAGGCTGTTTAATGGCAGGTTGTGAAAACTAAGCTCGTGTAGTGTACTAATGTGTACTACACAGTGTATACCAAATTTAGGCCACATCCACATGAAGCCAGAGCTTTCCTGATCTGATCCTTTTTTTTTGTCCTCGTCTCAAGAACTATCTGCACACACGAAACCACGGAAACCGACTCAAAACAATGTAGTATACATGCCAGATCAGTATGTGGCACTGTAATTATGCCACAGAGATACACTAAAAACTGAGAATAAGACTTGGGCCATGCGTGTATACAAACTTTAGTAAAGTTTAGAAATAAAGTTTTACTTTAGTAAAGCTAATAAGCTCGGTAGCTTTTGCGCCATGAACACGAGCATGTAGTCCGCTATTGTTGTTGTTGTTGTTGTTGTTGCTGTTACGTGACATAGCGGTGTCTGACTAGGGTCAAGACGTGGGGTGATGACATCATCATTTCCCAAAATATACAAATTGGCTGTACACATGAAAATGTAAAGGTGTCATTTTCAGATTTATCTACTCTGGGACCCGGTATGGTTTAATGGTTTTAGGCTCCCAAAAAGCCAAATCCATCTGGACGAAATGCCTATACGATACAAAATTTTAGTGTATACATCTAAACGCATCTCCGTGTGGATGGGCTCTTACGCTAAAATAGGTACAGTTTGCGGTCAGAACGTTTTTTTTTTTGTTTTTTTTTTGGAAAGAATATTTATTGAACAACGAGTGAGCTGCCTTGCCAGCCAGTGACTCAGACCACTGCGACCACCGAGACCACGAGGCCGCGTGAAACACTGAGTAGCATGCTGTCATGTACCGTAGCTAACTCTTCCTCTCCCTTCCTCGGTCGCTCTGTTGTCTCTCTTAGCCCTGCCATGCCCACTTCTACACGTATGCTAATCGTCTCCTCCGACTGGCAGCTGGTGCTCAAGGGGAGTTCGGGCACTGACAAGACAGGAGCCGGGTGTATAATTAAACATCAGACCAGCACGTAATAAAAGCTAAAAGATGAAATGAGTGTAATCTCGGCCTGAGGTTCCTCGATAATCAGCCCACAACCACATGCCTGGCAGAGATGGCAGGAAAAGGGAAGAGAAAAAAAAAAAAAAAAAACATGCTGATTTGAATGACCCATTTGAATCACACACCTCCCACTCTTTATTTGATTCATTTTTTAATTAGAGAGACAGAGTGAGGGAGGACTGCAGATCTTAGGTGATGGAGTGAGGCGGTGAAAGAGAGAGGAGTGGTGTTCAATCTCTTCCAACAGCATGGCTTCCTATCTTGCTGCAACATGGAACTTATCTGAGCTTTGCAAGCCATTCTCATGAGCACTTAACCTTGCGCTTTGTAAAAAAAAAAAAAAAAAAAAAAACTGCACTAAAAATGAGGCTCAATCAATACTAGCCCAACCAAGGAAGCCTAGTACAGTCTGAACTCCTTATGTCCAACCATTCACCACCACTCTTCATACACTGTCCTCCTACAGACAATCATTCAATACAGCACAACACATTAGAGAAGAGCAGAACAGCACATCATCGTCATCGCTCCCAGCTGTCTCCATCACACACAGAAAGCCCTACAGCATTGTGGATATGTCAGCCTTGAAAGCGTCATATTCATTTGCCCTTATACCTTGGAGATCATCACAGGAAGCCCATTTGCTGTGTTTGTTTATGCATTTCTGCTGATCAAAAGCTACAGCAGAATCCAACAAAGGATGTTTAATTGCAGCTCTTGAAAAATTGATGCTCCTCTTAAGGACTTTTTTGTGTCACGCCAATATTGGGAAAACACAGGTGTAAAGGCCACATGAGAGCGCATGTTTTATTCACATGTCTGAGTGACAGGAGGGGGCAAGCAGAAACAGCAAAGAATTCAAGTGAGAGGCCGTAATTAGCTGAGGTCCTGCCAAATTTTGGACACACAAAGGATGGCATTTTCCACCTCACTGATGGTGGGGATGGTGTTTAATTGGTGCAGTGAAGCTAATGCAACCTTGCAGAAAACTTTTCTTAGTTACTTTTTTTTTTAATTAGAAAAAAAAAAAAAACAACAACAACAAATATATATATTATATACAACAAATACAGTCAAACCAAGTTTTATTCAGACACCTTGAACATTTCATTCATTAATACAATTTATTCACTACAGTTTAAAAAAAGTGTAATAAAATATGACGAGATCTCAGAGTTAAACTGTGTCAGAAAAAATAATCTTAATTATGGCAGATGACACTTAAGCAAAATATGGTCAGATCAAAGTGTCTGAATCATTTTTGGTTCCACATTTTTTATCAATTTTACCGGTAGTCCACTGTATGAAGAATTTTTGGGTATAATTTATTTTGCTATCCTCACTTACATAAATGAACTATAGTGTCCTGCACCCACTAGTGAAAATATATAAAAAAATATCCAAAATGTCTGAATATTTTTTTGGTTCGACTGTATATACTATTGAACTTAGTTGTATGCAATTTAAAAAGCATATATATATATATATATATATATATATATATATATATATATATATATATATATATATATATATATATATATAAACAAGATATATGTCTTAAGAGATTTTTCTATTAACAGCTAATTACTAAGAAAGGTCAGATCAACCTTATAAAAAAAATGAAAGATTCATGTTGGTTGAAGAAAAAAATATAGATATTTTGAGGAACGAGCATTGTCTTGTTGGCTGTGGTAAAGTGCTAGTGGTTGGACAAGCATAGTGCCAGGTTGGGCTCCCGAGGTTCACGCTTGCAGTGATCTGTGAACAAGCTGCTTTGGCCTGCTCATACTATAGTCCTCTCAGGACCTAGAGCTCTCTGCACATGTCCGGTGCCAGGTCACTCTCTTCTCCCGTAATTATCTCCATACCACCTCACCTGTCTGCATTCACACATATGCATTCAGCGCATTGCACATTACACCTGTAAAATTCTATTTGGGGCTCCCTTCATACAATATGCGTTGCAGAACTTTCTCAGAGTCTGTGAAATACAACACCATGCATAAATTAGCATCCAGAGCTGTATTTTTCCTTGGCCTAATTGAACTGTTAAAGATCGAAACTGTGCGAGAGTCAGCGATGCCAACCTTGCCCTCTTCTTCACGACAATTATTGCTCCTTCACTAAATGTCAAACGAAAAGGCATTGAGGCAGCAGAATTAATGTTTCCACATGATAAGTAAGCTTAATATTCAGCCGACAATTAGACTACTCACCCTGCCAACCAGAATTGGATCGGGTCCAGAGAACTCCTCCAACACAAACATTTGATTCCAAACCCATCCTCTCTTGGCACGACTGAGGATTCTTTGTCCTTCGCTTGGCCGGTTTCGCGGGATCATGGCTGATACCGTTTGTAAACTTTGTGACTGATTGTTTAACGGAGCCATGGAAGAGCACGGCACACAAGTAATCCAGACTAGCAGAAGAGAAGTCCATAGATCTCGCTGCATCTCCTCTCCTCGTTTTAGCATTTTTGTAATATTTTCTCTTTGCCTTTTTTTTTGCTTCCCCTCCAAAAGTCAGGGGTTGACCAGCTGACAGACAGCTGAATGGTTACTCTTTTGTTCTACGTATCCCCCAGCTTGAGTTCATGTTGTGAGGATGGTCACGGATGCACTCTGATCTGTCTCCAGAACGCAGAGAAGGAAGGCGCGCTGCAAAATGTGACATCCATTAGTTGGTTCATCAATGTAAGAGATCTAGAGGGGAGAGACAAAAGCAGACTTACAGGAAGTGCATGTAATAAAACTGACAAGCTTGAGGAGTGAAGCCTCAAGGTCAGTTTGATATGATATCAGAAAGCCAAATAAATAAGTCAGAGCCTTAGAAATGTTTAGGGACATTAAAATCAAACCAATTCAGCTTTCAGACCACAATGCTTGTTGTGCCCACATTCCTCGCAAATGCCAGTATTTATGAACACCAATATACATTTTAACATTTAATTATATATTAAAATAATAATAATAATAATAATAATAATAATATAAAAAATAGAAGACAAGTCATCCTACAGCAATTTTGAGGCACGAAAGTAGAAGTTAAAAAAATGGCGTACGACTGCAGCATAAAGTATAACTGCAGTAAACTTGAAAATCACAAAGTAGAGAAGAAAAGCAGTATCGACTCACACTCATGAGCTGCGTTCATTTCCCTGAACCAATTTCTTTCAATGCCCTTGACATATTACCACATTACAGTATAATTTAGAGTTTGCAGAATGATTATAAAACATGATTTATATATATGAAAATACAACAGACATGATATAACTGTTTATATCATTAAAAGAGCCTGTACTTTTTTTTTTTTTTTCATGCACTTGATTCCAATTCAAATACAAACAGCAAGCCCTTTTTCTTTTTTTTTTTTTTTTTTTTTTTTCCTCGTTGACCATACACAAATCATAATCTGCATTTCACTAAACCGGATTATTTATCTGAATGGTTTCAAGCAGCACCCTCTGGAGAACTCTGTTATCTATTATTTCATATGTTCCCAGGCATCGATAGGCAGCAGTAAGGAGGTTAAGAGAAATTCAGTCTTTTAATGCAGTACACAACAGACAAGTATGTTTTTCTGCAAGAGTTGTGCACGCAATTAATTTAAATAATTACTCTGTTAGCTAGTAAGCAAGCCACACATTTGAAACATTCACCGCTTAGTCTTCCATCCACAGTGCAACTTCGGCGAGCAGTAAAGCTTTATTGCACTCTAACATCATATAGAGACTCGGCGAGCAAAGGCGATGCTTAAACCACTGGCAAATTTCAGCACCACCATAAGTGGACAGCTCCTCAAAAAAAATAAAAAATAAAAAAGTGGCTTATGGTTTATGGTCCATTTCTGGCTCTTTCGAATGAGTAAGAAAAGCAAAATTTCGATAGTGGAAATCAGAAAAGGATACTCTAGAAGCAGTAGAGCACTGCAAAACATACATGGCACGGCGAGTTGACCAAGTTGATAAACCAAGACGTTCACAGACCACGTTCCTCTGTAAAGTGAACAGTTAATTCGATGTACGACATTCCTGAACGATGCAAAACAAATGATGGACAACGGGTATTTATGGTCTGGTCTGCAGGCTGTCAATCTGTCTCGCTCTCGGATCAATCACTGTAGCGCAAACAGCATCAAACGAAACATCCAGTATTTCAGTCGAGCAAAAATGCACGCGCATCCCGCCAAACGACACATATTGCGTGAAACCTCTCCTGCGCATGTTAATAAGTCTTTAATACTTACTGTTTATCATCCGGACGTCCGTTCCATGTGATTCACAGAAGATAGGAAATATCAGAGAAGGGAAAAAAAGACGTGACTTGTTTCGCAATAATGCTGTCACTTGTCAATTTTCTGTCAACTGAATATGGACAAGAAAAAAATAAATAAATAAGGAGAATAAGTTGACAGATGCGGTAGGGAACAATTAGGATCCGTAGCCTACAGTTTAGTGGCTTGGCGTTGACAGGGTGTCGGTGAGCTCCGGCAAGCCCGCTCGCTGAGTGGAGGAGTGAGGAGAGATGGACGAGAGGTGTTTGGTGGGAAGAGCCTCCCCTTTGTCGCGCTCATTGGGCTGATAAAGAGGCAGGTCCTCAGCCCTGGCAATGAATGCGCGTGCCCTACCCTGGGAAAACTGAACTTTTATGTCAGTGCGTTGGTGTTTTTCCCTATCAAACGCATTCTGCTAACGAAGCATCTTGACACTTGTGCGACGGTCCTCAGGTTTTCCGTCTAATTCCGGCTCGTGCATGGAATTTAATGAGATTTTACATGACTAGGACGCCAACTCTATAGGCTATACGGTTGTTTAAGCATCTCAGCGTCACACTTAATTTTGGTCAGGTAAGCGAATTGAACAATTTCCACTTTAAAGTCGCATCGTACAATAGTTTTAAGTAAATTTCATATTATTAAATGTAGATTTAAATGTAGGTTATTTACTTGATTGCACATTTTTATGTGATGCAAATATTACGCAACGCTAATATTGTAATTCGGCACCACTACAGTCAATTAGGCCTATACGACGTCTTTAAAACACTAAGAAACTTTTTTTGGCTATAAATGTGGGATGTAAATCCGTAATAAATGTATAATGTCACGCTCCATTGACGTCCCACCAGAAAGTGATCATAACAAAGCACGTAAGCGCTGTTGTTATGGTAACCGCAAGCGAATTCGACTTCGAACTTTAGCTAATAACCTTTTCCCCCATAACTTTAATGCTGAAACGTTTGAAAACGTGATTAAAACCTATATATGTCTATTTGTATTAAAAGTAGCTTAACATTCATTCATGCTTTAAGTCAGAACAGTTGTTTTTCAAAAGTCTTGACTGAGCTGTTCTATCATTTTAGAATTTGTGAGACTTTGAGAGACTCACTGTGGCGACGAGGGATGAAATTTAAAACTTTTTGGCACAGAGTATGTTTTAGAGTCTATCGAATTGATCTCTAAAAATATAAAAAAAATGACTAATCTAAAACAAAAGACTCCAGGATTTTGGCATCCCAATCCGACGATATCATGTTTAAACCTACAGCTGTACAGATAAATGTTCTGACCAAATTGAATAAATGAACAATAATCTGCTGTTCGTGTCTTGACATGAGACCCTGCACTGATGCTGTGAGGAGCTCCACTATTCAATATCACTTCCTTATAAACTGAATGCATCATTTGCAAACATTCAGCCCATACTCTACTTTCAAAAGAGAAAATTCTTTGAAATAATCCCACCATCTGCTCAGCATTCATTAGTGCACGCGATATTTATCTTGACACGTTTTTTGTCCACATGAATTGAAGACTCTTCAGGTAGAGATACAGACAAAGCTCCGATTCAACTGGCTCCCTCTAGCGTCCAAACATCAAGCAGGCATTAGGAGTTTTCTGGACTGTGGTCAGCTAAACCTTGGAGATTAAATCTGGCAGATACCGAGGTCCAGTAGAATCTTAGCCTCACTGCAAGATACTGAGACCTATGTATTAAAAATAATATTAATAATAAATAAATAAAAATAACAGCATCCATCATACAACACCTGCTAGTCACATCAGCCTTCACATAGTTAAAACAAGATAGTGTTCGTATTAATTCGATGATGAAGATGGCGAGGATAATGCTTGACAACCAAACATATTATCTTGATATTACTCAAATATGTAACTACAATTTCTCAGCCATCACAATTTAATGCTTGAAAATGGCTGCTTTGCTACAACATTTTAGTCTTTATGTACATTTATCCTGACCATTACATGAATGACAGTCACAGTGAGTACCATACTATCACCATTATCAATCACAATCCTAACAATGTCATTTATAGCCCTGATTTTGCTTTAATTGTATTATAGTTTACTCGTGGTTGTCATTTCACAAAACGATCATGGGTATAAAACTGCTCACATTTTGCATCCTGCCCAACATCCTCTTTAACTCTATTTCAGTTCTGGTGCACAGTTTGTCAAGCCGCTCTCCAGTGGTTCTTTCTCTCTGTCATTGATTAATTCCACTGACACAGCCTTTACCGGTGATCAAAATATCAGACGTCTTCTGAAAAAGGCAAAGTAAGTGAAGGGGAAACGGTCTTTACAGCCCAAGCTTCCTCAATCGATCATTGGTTACTACATTGTCAGTGGAATTAATCACAGGCCTGGTGCGCCGTGAACTGCTGGCACCCTTCTCCACACACCTCAGCCCTGTCATTTGCAAATGGCGACAACAGCCTAGGCAAACAAACAGGAAACAAGCTGTGATTTATTCATTTGTCTCTGCATTTACATCAAATCATTTAGAGAGGCAATTACTTGGGGATTTTCCCAGCTGTTTCACATAGATGTGAGGCTATGTCTAAAACAATTGTCTTTCTCAATGAAGACTTGTGCCTGCCATGCATTCTAATCTCTTGTGATTCATAAATCAAAGTGTTGGCATGCCTCAATATTGTGTACCCTCATACCTCTTCCAATATGGCATGTAGTCCTGCAATTTATAGTACTCTTCAAAGATGCTAAAAAAAATGCTTGTCCAGCATTTAATGACAGCATCAGTATGTGCATTTGTGCAACTCAACTTTCCACAGCTCTGTGGTGAAAGAGCATCACCATTGGACTCTCCATTCAAAACACAATCCTACAAGACAAGAAGATAATGGACTGTGTTTATCGATTTCACCTCAACCAAAGCAAGAAAGAGACACAATTCTTTAAAGAGCAGTCTCAACTGTATAATAATGGTTTCAGTTGAATGATTCTCCATCCCTGCAAAGTGAGTGTTCATTCAGCGTAATAGAATCTCTGTCACACAAATAACAAATAAAGTTATGCCGTCTGACACTAGAATATGGTGGCCGAGAGAGCTCAACGCACTGCAAATGAAGAAAACACCAGCAAATAAAGAAAACATCTTCATCAGTTTGACAACACATGCGCTGCAAAAGTCCACAACACATACAAATAGACAAACATGCTGCAAATAGCACATGCAGGCCCAGCGATCTCAAGCCCTTCTGCGATGATCTGAATGATGATGATGATGATGATGATGATTAGGCTACTTTTAGAATGAAATTAATAATTTAATTTGCCACACAATAATTTATAGTGCATCACGCATAACCGATGCGCTGTAATAAGATTAGCTAAGTCCTCATTTAAAAAAAAACAACAACTTGTAACACCTAAACACCTACATCTCTCTCTCTTTTTTTTTTTTTTTTTTTCAATACGTATGGGCCACAAGAGAAATATTAAGAAATAAATTAAGGTTAAATTGTGTTATCAGAACATGTTGAAGTAGAGCTCTCATCGCTGAGTTTTTAGTTTCACTTTCTGCAATGAATAACTGACTGGGATTTGAGACATAAAATCAAGTAAATTATTTAAAAATATCTCTATAATTTATTATTAATAAATTTATTAATAATATTTTTAACGCAAAATAATACCCCCCAAATCATTTGTCCTGGCGCCGGGAGTGGCACAGACCACAATGAAAATGTTATAGGGAACACGTTGACGTACCTGTCTGAGACCGCTGGCTGGGATTGTTCAATGTTTACTCTTGGTGTGGACCTGAAAGGTGAGTTTTTTTGTTTATACTTTTGTTTGTTAACTTTCTGATCATATGTGCATTATGAGCAGACCTATTTGCAGTGCGTTTCACTATTTTCATGTGTTGTGGACATTTGCAGCACGTTTGTCTATTTGCATGTGTTGTGGACTTTTGCACCGTGTTTGTCTATTTGCATGTGTTTTGGACTTTTGCAGCTCGTTTGTCTATTTGCATGTGTTGTGGACTTTTGCAGTGCATTTTTTTATTTGCATGTGTTGTGGACTTTTGCAGCGTGTTTGTTTATTTGCATGTGTTGTGAACTTTTGCAGCACGTTTGTCTATTTGCATGTGTTGTGGACTTTTGCAGCTCGTTTGTCTATTTGCATGTGTTGTGGACTTTTGCAGTGCGTTTGTCTATTTGCATGTGTTGTGAACTTTTGCAGTGCTTTTCTCTGCATGTGTTGTGGACTTTTGCAGTGCGTTTGTCTATTTGCATGTGTTGTGGACTTTTGCAGTGCTTTTCTCTGCATGTGTTGTGGACTTTTGCAGTGCGTTTGTCTATTTGCATGTGTTGTGGACTTTTGCAGCGCGTTTGTCTATTTGCATGTGTTGTGAACTTTTGCAGTGCGTTTGTCTATTTGCATGTGTTGTGGACTTTTGCAGTGCTTTTCTCTGTTTGCATGTGTTGTGGACTTTTGCAGCGTGTTTGTTTATTTGCATGTGTTTTGGACTTTTGCAGCTCGTTTTTCTATTTGCATGTGTTGTGGACTTTTGCAGCTCGTTTGTCTATTTGCATGTGTTTTGGTCTTTTGCAGCTCGTTTGTCTATTTGCATGTGTTGTGAACTTTTGCAGCTCGTTTGTCTATTTGCATGTGTTTTGGTCTTTTGCAGCTCGTTTGTCTATTTGCATGTGTTGTGAACTTTTGCAGCTCGTTTGTCTATTTGCATGTGTTGTGGTCTTTTGCAGCTCGTTTGTCTATTTGCATGTGTTGTGAACTTTTGCAGCTCGTTTGTCTATTTGCATGTGTTTTGGTCTTTTGCAGCTCGTTTGTCTATTTGCATGTGTTGTGAACTTTTGCAGTGCTTTTCTCTGTTTGCATGTGTTGTGGACTTTTGCAGCGTGTTTGTTTATTTGCATGTGTTTTGGACTTTTGCAGCTCGTTTTTCTATTTGCATGTGTTGTGAACTTTTGCAGCTCGTTTGTCTATTTGCATGTGTTTTGGTCTTTTGCAGCTCGTTTGTCTATTTGCATGTGTTGTGAACTTTTGCAGCTCGTTTGTCTATTTGCATGTGTTTTGGTCTTTTGCAGCTCGTTTGTCTATTTGCATGTGTTGTGAACTTTTGCAGCTCGTTTGTCTATTTGCATGTGTTGTGGTCTTTTGCAGCTCGTTTGTCTATTTGCATGTGTTGTGGTCTTTTGCAGCTCGTTTGTCTATTTGCATGTGTTTTGGTCTTTTGCAGCTCGTTTGTCTATTTGCATGTGTTGTGAACTTTTGCAGCTCGTTTGTCTATTTGCATGTGTTGTGGTCTTTTGCAGCTCGTTTGTCTATTTGCATGTGTTGTGGTCTTTTGCAGCTCGTTTGTCTATTTGCATGTGTTGTGGTCTTTTGCAGCTCGTTTGTCTATTTGCATGTGTTGTGGACTTTTGCAGCTCGTTTGTCTATTTGCATGTGTTTTGGTCTTTTGCAGCTCGTTTGTCTATTTGCATGTGTTGTGAACTTTTGCAGCTCGTTTGTCTATTTGCATGTGTTTTGGTCTTTTGCAGCTCGTTTGTCTATTTGCATGTGTTGTGAACTTTTGCAGTGCGTTTGTCTGTTTGCATGTGTTGTGAACCTTTGCAGCTCGTTTGTCTATTTGCATGTGTTGTGGACTTTTGCAGCTTGTTTGTCTATTTGCATGTGTTTTGGTCTTTTGCAGCGTGTTTGTTTATTTGCATGTGTTGTGAACTTTTGCAGTGCGTTTGTCTGTTTGCATGTGTTGTGAACCTTTGCAGCTCGTTTGTCTATTTGCATGTGTTTTGGACTTTTGCAGCTCGTTTGTCTATTTGCATGTGTTGTGAACTTTTGCAGTGCGTTTGTCTATTTGCATGTGTTGTGAACTTTTGCAGTGCGTTTGTCTATTTGCATGTGTTGTGAACTTTTGCAGCTCGTTTGTCTATTTGCATGTGTTGTGAACTTTTGCAGCTCGTTTGTCTATTTGCATGTGTTGTGAACTTTTGCAGCTCGTTTTTCTATTTGCATGTGTTGTGGACTTTTGCAGCGCGTTTGTCTATTTGCATGTGTTGTGAACTTTTGCAGTGCGTTTGTCTATTTGCATGTGTTGTGGACTTTTGCAGTGCTTTTCTCTGTTTGCATGTGTTGTGGACTTTTGCAGCGTGTTTGTTTATTTGCATGTGTTTTGGACTTTTGCAGCTCGTTTTTCTATTTGCATGTGTTGTGGACTTTTGCAGCTCGTTTGTCTATTTGCATGTGTTTTGGTCTTTTGCAGCTCGTTTGTCTATTTGCATGTGTTGTGAACTTTTGCAGCTCGTTTGTCTATTTGCATGTGTTTTGGTCTTTTGCAGCTCGTTTGTCTATTTGCATGTGTTGTGAACTTTTGCAGCTCGTTTGTCTATTTGCATGTGTTGTGGTCTTTTGCAGCTCGTTTGTCTATTTGCATGTGTTGTGGTCTTTTGCAGCTCGTTTGTCTATTTGCATGTGTTTTGGTCTTTTGCAGCTCGTTTGTCTATTTGCATGTGTTGTGGACTTTTGCAGTGCTTTTCTCTGTTTGCATGTGTTGTGGACTTTTGCAGCGTGTTTGTTTATTTGCATGTGTTTTGGACTTTTGCAGCTCGTTTTTCTATTTGCATGTGTTGTGAACTTTTGCAGCTCGTTTGTCTATTTGCATGTGTTTTGGTCTTTTGCAGCTCGTTTGTCTATTTGCATGTGTTGTGAACTTTTGCAGCTCGTTTGTCTATTTGCATGTGTTTTGGTCTTTTGCAGCTCGTTTGTCTATTTGCATGTGTTGTGAACTTTTGCAGCTCGTTTGTCTATTTGCATGTGTTTTGGTCTTTTGCAGCTCGTTTGTCTATTTGCATGTGTTGTGGACTTTTGCAGCTCGTTTGTCTATTTGCATGTGTTGTGGTCTTTTGCAGCTCGTTTGTCTATTTGCATGTGTTGTGTTCTTTTGCAGCTCGTTTGTCTATTTGCATGTGTTTTGGTCTTTTGCAGCTCGTTTGTCTATTTGCATGTGTTGTGGACTTTTGCAGCTCGTTTGTCTATTTGCATGTGTTTTGGTCTTTTGCAGCTCGTTTGTCTATTTGCATGTGTTGTGAACTTTTGCAGCTCGTTTGTCTATTTGCATGTGTTTTGGTCTTTTGCAGCTCGTTTGTCTATTTGCATGTGTTGTGAACTTTTGCAGTGCGTTTGTCTGTTTGCATGTGTTGTGAACCTTTGCAGCTCGTTTGTCTATTTGCATGTGTTGTGGACTTTTGCAGCTTGTTTGTCTATTTGCATGTGTTTTGGTCTTTTGCAGCGTGTTTGTTTATTTGCATGTGTTGTGAACTTTTGCAGTGCGTTTGTCTGTTTGCATGTGTTGTGAACCTTTGCAGCTCGTTTGTCTATTTGCATGTGTTTTGGACTTTTGCAGCTCGTTTGTCTATTTGCATGTGTTGTGAACTTTTGCAGTGCGTTTGTCTATTTGCATGTGTTGTGAACTTTTGCAGTGCGTTTGTCTATTTGCATGTGTTGTGAACTTTTGCAGCTCGTTTGTCTATTTGCATGTGTTGTGAACTTTTGCAGCTCGTTTGTCTATTTGCATGTGTTGTGAACTTTTGCAGCTCGTTTGTCTATTTGCATGTGTTGTGGACTTTTGCAGCTCGTTTGTCTATTTGCATGTGTTGTGAACCTTTGCAGCTCGTTTGTCTATTTGCATGTGTTGTGAACTTTTGCAGCTCGTTTGTCTATTTGCATGTGTTGTGAACTTTTGCAGCTCGTTTGTCTATTTGCATGTGTTGTGGACTTTTGCAGCTCGTTTGTCTATTTGCATGTGTTGTGAACTTTTGCAGCTCGTTTGTCTATTTGCATGTGTTTTGGACTTTTGCAGCTCGTTTGTCTATTTGCATGTGTTGTGAACTTTTGCAGCTCGTTTGTCTATTTGCATGTGTTTTGGACTTTTGCAGCTCGTTTGTCTATTTGCATGTGTTGTGAACTTTTGCAGTGCGTTTGTCTATTTGCATGTGTTGTGGACTTTTGCAGTGCGTTTGTCTATTTGCATGTGTTGTGGACTTTTGCAGTGCTTTTCTCTGTTTGCATGTGTTGTGAACTTTTGCAGTGCGTTTGTCTATTTGCATGTGTTGTGGACTTTTGCAGTGCGTTTGTCTATTTGCATGTGTTGTGGACTTTTGCAGTGCTTTTCTCTGTTTGCATGTGTTGTGAACTTTTGCAGTGCGTTTGTCTATTTGCATGTGTTGTGAACTTTTGCAGTGCGTTTGTCTATTTGCATGTGTTGTGGACTTTTGCAGTGCTTTTCTCTGTTTGCATGTGTTGTGGACTTTTGCAGTGCGTTTGTCTATTTGCATGTGTTGTGGACTTTTGCAGCGTGTTTGTTTATTTGCATGTGTTGTGAACTTTTGCAGCGTGTTTGTCTATTTGCATGTGTTGTGAACTTTTGCAGCGCGTTTGTCTATTTGCGTGTGTTGTGAACTTTTGCAGTGCGTTTGTCTATTTGCATGTGTTGTGAACTTTTGCAGTGCGTTTGTCTATTTGCATGTGTTGTGAACTTTTGCAGCGCGTTTGTCTATTTGCATGTGTTGTGAACTTTTGCAGTGCGTTTGTCTATTTGCATGTGTTGTGGACTTTTGCAGCTCGTTTGTCTATTTGCATGTGTTTTGGACTTTTGCAGCTCGTTTGTCTATTTGCATGTGTTGTGAACTTTTGCAGCTCGTTTGTCTATTTGCATGTGTTGTGGACTTTTGCAGCGCGTTTGTCTATTTGCATGTGTTGTGGACTTTTGCAGCTCGTTTGTCTATTTGCATGTGTTTTGGACTTTTGCAGCTCGTTTGTCTATTTGCATGTGTTGTGAACTTTTGCAGCGCGTTTGTCTATTTGCATGTGTTGTGAACTTTTGCAGCGCATTTGTCTATTTGCATGTGTTGTGAACTTTTGCAGTGCGTTTGTCTATTTGCATGTGTTGTGAACTTTTGCAGTGCGTTTGTCTATTTGCATGTGTTGTGAACTTTTGCAGCGCGTTTGTCTATTTGCATGTGTTGTGAACTTTTGCAGCTCGTTTGTCTATTTGCATGTGTTGTGAACTTTTGCAGCTCGTTTGTCTATTTGCATGTGTTTTGGACTTTTGCAGCTCGTTTGTCTATTTGCATGTGTTGTGAACTTTTGCAGCTCGTTTGTCTATTTGCATGTGTTGTGAACTTTTGCAGCTCGTTTGTCTATTTGCATGTGTTGTGGACTTTTGCAGCGCGTTTGTCTATTTGCATGTGTTGTGGACTTTTGCAGCTCGTTTGTCTATTTGCATGTGTTTTGGACTTTTGCAGCTCGTTTGTCTATTTGCATGTGTTGTGAACTTTTGCAGCGCGTTTGTCTATTTGCATGTGTTGTGAACTTTTGCAGCGCGTTTGTCTATTTGCATGTGTTGTGAACTTTTGCAGTGCGTTTGTCTATTTGCATGTGTTGTGAACTTTTGCAGTGCGTTTGTCTATTTGCATGTGTTGTGAACTTTTGCAGTGCGTTTGTCTATTTGCATGTGTTGTGAACTTTTGCAGCGCGTTTGTCTATTTGCATGTGTTGTGAACTTTTGCAGCGCATTTGTCTATTTGCATGTGTTGTGAACTTTTGCAGTGCGTTTGTCTATTTGCATGTGTTGTGAACTTTTGCAGTGCGTTTGTCTATTTGCATGTGTTGTGAACTTTTGCAGCGCGTTTGTCTATTTGCATGTGTTGTGAACTTTTGCAGCTCGTTTGTCTATTTGCATGTGTTGTGAACTTTTGCAGCTCGTTTGTCTATTTGCATGTGTTTTGGTCTTTTGCAGCTCGTTTGTCTATTTGCATGTGTTTTGGTCTTTTGCAGCTCGTTTGTCTATTTGCATGTGTTTTGGTCTTTTGCAGCTCGTTTGTCTATTTGCATGTGTTTTGGTCTTTTGCAGCTCGTTTGTCTATTTGCATGTGTTTTGGACTTTTGCAGCTCGTTTGTCTATTTGCATGTGTTTTGGACTTTTGCAGCTCGTTTGTCTATTTGCATGTGTTGTGAACTTTTGCAGTGCGTTTGTCTATTTGCATGTGTTGTGAACTTTTGCAGTGCGTTTGTCTATTTGCATGTGTTGTGAACTTTTGCAGCTCGTTTGTCTATTTGCATGTGTTGTGAACTTTTGCAGCTCGTTTGTCTATTTGCATGTGTTTTGGTCTTTTGCAGCTCGTTTGTCTATTTGCATGTGTTTTGGTCTTTTGCAGCTCGTTTGTCTATTTGCATGTGTTTTGGACTTTTGCAGCTCGTTTGTCTATTTGCATGTGTTTTGGTCTTTTGCAGCTCGTTTGTCTATTTGCATGTGTTGTGAACTTTTGCAGTGCGTTTGTCTGTTTGCATGTGTTGTGAACCTTTGCAGCTCGTTTGTCTATTTGCATGTGTTTTGGACTTTTGCAGCTCGTTTGTCTATTTGCATGTGTTGTGAACTTTTGCAGTGCGTTTGTCTATTTGCATGTGTTGTGGTCTTTTGCAGTGCGTTTGTCTGTTTGCATGTGTTGTGAACTTTTGCAGTGCGTTTGTCTATTTGCATGTGTTGTGGTCTTTTGCAGTGCGTTTGTCTGTTTGCATGTGTTGTGAACTTTTGCAGTGCGTTTGTCTATTTGCATGTGTTGTGGACTTTTGCAGCTCGTTTGTCTATTTGCATGTGTTGTGGACTTTTGCAGCGTGTTTGTTTATTTGCATGTGTTGTGAACTTTTGCAGTGCGTTTGTCTATTTGCATGTGTTGTGAACTTTTGCAGCGTGTTTGTCTATTTGCATGTGTTGTGAACTTTTGCAGCTCGTTTGTCTATTTGCATGTGTTGTGAACTTTTGCAGCGCGTTTGTCTATTTGCATGTGTTGTGAACTTTTGCAGTGCGTTTGTCTATTTGCATGTGTTGTGAACTTTTGCAGTGCGTTTGTCTATTTGCATGTGTTGTGAACTTTTGCAGTGCGTTTGTCTATTTGCATGTGTTGTGAACTTTTGCAGCGCATTTGTCTATTTGCATGTGTTGTGAACTTTTGCAGTGCGTTTGTCTATTTGCATGTGTTGTGAACTTTTGCAGTGCGTTTGTCTATTTGCATGTGTTGTGAACTTTTGCAGCGCGTTTGTCTATTTGCATGTGTTGTGGACTTTTGCAGTGCGTTTGTCTATTTTTAAGTGTTGTGAACTTTTGCAGCGCGTTTGTCTATTTGCATGTGTTGTGAACTTTTGCAGTGCGTTTGTCTATTTTTAAGTGTTGTGGACTTTTGCAGTGCGTTTGTCTATATGCATGTGTTGTGAACTTTTGCAGTGCGTTTGTCTATTTTTAAGTGTTGTGGACTTTTGCAGTGCGTTTGTCTATATGCATGTGTTGTGAACTTTTGCAGTGCGTTTGTCTATTTTTAAGTGTTGTGGACTTTTGCAGTGCGTTTGTCTATATGCATGTGTTGTGAACTTTTGCAGTGCGTTTGTCTATTTTTAAGTGTTGTGGACTTTTGCAGTGCGTTTGTCTATATGCATGTGTTGTGAACTTTTGCAGCGCGTTTGTCTATTTGCATGTGTTGTGAACTTTTGCAGTGCGTTTGTCTATTTGCATGTGTTGTGAACTTTTGCAGTGCGTTTGTCTATTTGCATGTGTTTTGGACTTTTGCAGCTCGTTTGTCTATTTGCATGTGTTGTGAACTTTTGCAGCTCGTTTGTCTATTTGCATGTGTTGTGAACTTTTGCAGTGCGTTTGTCTATATGCATGTTTTGTGAACTTTTGCAGTGCGTTTGTCTATTTTTAAGTGTTGTGGACTTTTGCAGTGCGTTTGTCTATATGCATGTGTTGTGAACTTTTGCAGTGCGTTTGTCTATTTTTAAGTGTTGTGGACTTTTGCAGTGCGTTTGTCTATATGCATGTGTTGTGAACTTTTGCAGTGCGTTTGTCTATTTTTAAGTGTTGTGGACTTTTGCAGTGCGTTTGTCTATATGCATGTGTTGTGAACTTTTGCAGCGCGTTTGTCTATTTGCATGTGTTGTGAACTTTTGCAGTGCGTTTGTCTATTTGCATGTGTTGTGAACTTTTGCAGTGCGTTTGTCTATTTGCATGTGTTGTGAACTTTTGCAGTGCGTTTGTCTATTTTTAAGTGTTGTGGACTTTTGCAGTGCGTTTGTCTATATGCATGTGTTGTGAACTTTTGCAGCGCGTTTGTCTATTTGCATGTGTTGTGAACTTTTGCAGTGCGTTTGTCTATATGCATGTGTTGTGAACTTTTGCAGCGCGTTTGTCTATTTGCATGTGTTGTGAACTTTTGCAGTGCGTTTGTCTATTTGCATGTGTTGTGAACTTTTGCAGTGCGTTTGTCTATTTGCATGTGTTTTGGACTTTTGCAGCTCGTTTGTCTATTTGCATGTGTTGTGAACTTTTGCAGTGCGTTTGTCTATATGCATGTGTTGTGAACTTTTGCAGTGCCTTTGTCTATTTGCATGTGTTGTGAACTTTTGCAGTGCGTTTGTCTATTTTTAAGTGTTGTGGACTTTTGCAGTGCGTTTGTCTATATGCATGTGTTGTGAACTTTTGCGGAGCATGTGTTGTCAAACTGATGAAGATGTTTTCTTTATTTGCTGGGTTTTTTTTTTTTTTTTGCATGCGTTTTCTTCATTTTCAGTTTTCTTCATTTTCAGTGCGTTGAGCTCTCTCGGCCACCATACTAGAAAGAACCTACAGCAACTTTTTCCAATCTCCATCCAAACTTCTGTAAGGGGATGAGTAAAACTAGATTTCAGTTTCTTGAAAGAAATGCAAGAGCTTGCAAAGCAGCAAAAGATTAGTGTTCAAGTTTTAGGTAAGATTAGATTTCATTGGTTTTGGCTCTGTGTAAACGATTTTATGTAAATGAAATGCCACATCAGAGCTCGTTTTTTCGTTGTCATGGCACTAAGCAAATGTCTTGTTTTCAGTCAGCTGTGCACAATAATCTACTCAGTAACTGTGCCTCATAATGGCAGGTTTAGATTAACTATAATCTAAATTAATCTAAATTGGTGGTTAACCATAAGCATATGCAAATGCTACAGTGATGTCATCACTGTCATTGAAGGTGCAGTCTAATTAGGCTTAAGAACATGCAAAATTGCTCATTACATCATCTGTGATGTTTAAAACCTCTATTGGTCAAGTGTTCTTTAGCTATGCAAATTTGTAGGTCAGTTCACACCAAACAGAACAAAAAGGTAAAACAGGTAAAAAAGTCAAGTATGACCTAGTCTCAGCCTCAGACATCACACCCACAGACTGTTGGCTGATTGTCTGATGCATGGCACACACAATTGGAAACACTTCAAGAGTTTCTATGTCGCCATCTGATTGGTTGAATTCTACAGGATTTTCAAAAGTGTCTCGTTCTTTAACGGTCCGCCTGGAAACAAAGACGTCATGATGCCAAACTCCCTCACACTGTTCACTCACAAAAACGAACAGCGAAATTAATAAAATTAAATGAGTTTGTTTCACTCAAATAATAATGAAAGGTCATTGTACTTAATAGAAAAAAGTTGCATGAACTCAATTTGTAGTACGCTGAACTTAATATGATTGAGTTGAGCTGCAGCAGATTTCTAATTCCCAGCATGCTTTGCGTCAGACTATATAAATAACTGTTGAAATTAAGTGTTATTTTGTGTGTTTTTGCACAAGATTAACATATGGAGATATAAGTTAATGTTTAATGTTGTGTTATTTTGGGATTCAGGGGGTTTTGTTATGTTAGTTTTGTAGGGTTACCACTGTGGTGAAGAGTGGAGCCTGTGGTTAGGTTGAGGATGAGCTGCAAAACATTTAAGACCACATGTTGTTTGATTACATATATGCAAGTATGTAATGACTCTCTGATAATGTATCTCTGATAGTTATAATAGAATGTGTTATTTGTAGGGCTGTAACGATATGCGATATGAAATCGAAATCGCGATACGCAGGTCCACGAACCTATATCGCGATGTGAGAAGGCAGAATCGCGACACACCCCTTCCAACTCGCAGAGTTATCCTTCCTGTCCAGATCCAATGCTACCACATTTTTAAATTACTATAAGTATTAGGGGTGTAACGATTTATCGTAGATGGTGTGTCTCAATCAGCTCTCTAGTTCAGTAAGTGTTTCGGGCACACATTGAATCTTGCAAGCAGGTTTAAACGTTTCTCATGTCAGTCTCTTGCATGGTCGCGTGAGAAAAGTCGTGGCTTTCTTTCACCGCAGTGCACAGCAACAGCTGTGCTCACAGAAAAGCAAAAGACGCGTGCGATGCTTTGCTTTAAGTTCTGTGGCGCCGTTCACATATTGCGTCTTTTCCGCGTGCAAGTCAGTTATTATTTTCAAATGTAGCCGCGCGGCAGGCGCGCTCATAATGGGATCAACGCGGTTGCGACGCGCATGCAATTCTCAACTTCTCAGAATGCCGCAAGCGCACCGCAGGTCGTGTGACAAGAATCAACCGATCAGTTATGGCCTTTCCGTAACAAAACATCAAAAGCTCAACCGAACAGCTGATCATAGCTGTACATGGTGGTTTTTATATATTATCTCCATCAATATATCTCGTAGTAAAACTAATGCAAGGGCTAGAAATCATTTATCCTTTGCAGAAACATCCTGATCCTCTTGGAGAGCCCAGTTCAAGGTTGCATAGCAACGACCGAAGCCATGGGAGCGCAAGCGCTTTGGAAAGAAGAAACGGTGCAGCTGCGCCTTCCACGCGTTTTTAGACGCGATATGTGAACGGCCCCTATTCATAGTTCATGTTAAATTAAAAAAAAAAAAAAAATAGTGACAGACAGCCCTATTCAACTGTTAATTTGAATACAGAAGGTTTTTATTAAAATTTTATATTTATTTATTTTATTGAAATGTGATCTTGTGTGTACAAGGACAATTATTGAAATTTGTTAATGTTTTTTTTTAATAAATCTTGTTTGAATTTCAGTTTCATTTTGTTCAAAATATCTTGATACGTATCGTATCGTGAACTCCGTATCGAGATACGTATCGTATCGTGACCTGAGCGTATCGTTACACCCCTAGTTATTTGCTATGTAACATTTAACCAAGATCTGAATGTGATGTTTATGTAAATTAACTGTATGTAATTAACATTATGATGAGTTGGGAAAAGGATGTTGTTGACAGGATTGTTAGTGAGAGACACCTGTGTACCACACTGGCCTTGATCCGTTTCCATGGCTCTCAGCCCTGCCCCACTTGTCACAAAAATTTTAAGTTCTACCAACTTAAAAAAAAAAAAAAAATGAGTTAGTGTACTTAAAACATTTGAGGAAACTTATTACCTCAAAACATTTGAGTATTCTGAACTTTTTGGGTTTTACAGTGCATGGAAGAAGAAAGTCATTAGCTGTGTTTACATGGACCCTCATAATCTGATTGTAATCGGACTAATAGGACAATCTGAATAAAATCGTCACATGTAACCACATCAATCAGAATGAATTGGCCAAATCTGATTAAAATTTAATTTGGATTGCAAGGGGTGGTTTATTCCTTTTTTATAAAATGGTTAGTTCCTGTCCTTGATTCTGATTGGTCAATAGCTGTGTTTTATTCACGATTCAGCTTACTGTATCATGTAGAAGAGTATTATGAGAAAGAGATCGAGTGAACAAGTTTATTACCTGCATTCAGATGTAGCATTTTCCTTCAGGTCAGTCCTATGTTTATAAAAAAAAATATGTTTAAATGTCTAATGTATTATCTTGTCCTTTTAAAAGTTAAGGGGTTTTCCCGTGACTGACAGCGCTAGTCAAAGCATTTGTCAGTTGCGTCTTGTTCCATGTTCACAACAATTCAGTCTTTTCAATGTAAAAGTCTTCACTACTAACTGACACACTCATAAAGATGTAATGTAACTTCTGTTGCTGTTCATGATCAGGGACTATTTTTTTTTTTTGGAGGAAGGAAGGCTTTTAGTGAAAGTTTACTTCATGAAACTTGCATTGATACATATTGTTGGCTTTAATATTTGTGTGTGGTAAAAAGTCATGGCTGAAGGGGTTGCAGGGGTTCCAGTCCTTGTTTCATACTCTCACACTATCACTCTCTCTCCACAGACGACTGGTTCTGGGCTTGGTAAGGGGCGTTGTTACTGCTTGATAAATACAAGCAGCACAACTCAATGGTTCATTTGCTCGCCATTGCCTAATTATGACCCGAAATAGATAAATATTAAGTCTGCTTTTTAAAACAAAGAAAAGGAGGAAAAGATTAAATCTGAACAGAAGCTTGTGACATACAAATGCACACATCAACCCGATCACTTTATTTAGCGTTCATGTAAACACTATGATCGGATTCATCAATCCGAATAAATTCATTCAGATTGACACAAAAAGTGTCCATGTAAACATAGCTATTGTGTTTACAACTGTGACAATGAGCACATATCAGGATCATCTAAACGCTGGGTTTTCAAAATATATGTGAAGTTCGCAGTATAGACTCTTTAAAATACATCCAAGAGTTTTACGTGGCAGTCTGTTTATAGGGACATTGATGTTACATGTTCATGCCCCTAAACATGACGCTGAATAAACCAAACTGTGATTGGTTGCTTTACATGTCAGTCAGACAGTCTCTGGGTGGTCCTTAGCCAATGAAAGCTACTCTGTGGCCAGTTGCATAAACATAGCCAATATGTTAAAGGAACACTCCATTTTTTTTTTTTTTTTTTTTGAAAATAGGCTCATTTTCCAACTCCCCTAGAGTTAAACAGTTGAGTTTTACCGTTTTCGAATCCATTCAGCCGATCTCCGGGTTAAAGAATGAGAGTATAGTTCCAAGCCATATCGGCCTAGAAAATCGCAACTTTTCATTTTCCGTCGGTCTTAGTACACGATGTAACTACGGATAGATGCTAACGGTCTAATCAGATTCAATGAACTATGCTAAGCTATGTTAAAAGTGGTACCGCCAGACCCGGAGATCGGCTGATGGATTTGAAAACGGTAAAACTCAACTGTTGAACTCTAGGGGAGTTGGAAAATTAGCCTATTTTCAAAAAAAGTGAAGTGTTCCTTTAAGATTGTGTCTTAAGTACAAGTATGACCAACTAGTGATTAGTCAAGGGCAATCGGTGTTACTTTTTGGTTTCAAATTATACCAATCTACGTTTTTATGTACTTGACTTAAAACAGTTATGAATTCTTAAAGAAATTAAAGAAAGTTAATAGGTAGTTTTCAAGCATACTTTATATATACCTTCCTCTTTTTTTTTTTTTTTTTTTTTTTTTCTTTTTTTTTAAATAAGGTGTACACAAAATAAATAATAAAATAGATAGCACTCTAAGCTGACATTATCTACAAAAGAGTTTAAATGCAGTCAATATTTTAAGTAGTTTGGGCTCAACACAACATCAGATAAATATTGCAGTGCAAGTGCATTGCAATGCATTGCAAGCACAGTAATCATTTACATACTCACTGTTATAAAAGTCCCTCAAAAAATGTTGACTGTTCACATCTCCATGTTATTTTGGAAAATCTAGTCATACAGCCATCAAGTGTGCACTCATAACAGCTGCTCACCAGAATTCCAAAGGTCGCTCATTAACGGAGCAAAGGAAAAAAAAAAAAAAGTTTACACCAAATGCATGAATAATGATTTACAAATTTATGACAAGACTTCCCACCATCGTTTCCCATCTTTTTGAGCTGATACACACAAACACACACATGCTTCCATTTATGGCCTCAGGGGCCTGTGATGTGTAAACAGTTTCGAGCATAGGTTTAGTGCCATGATTAGCATATTAACACTCCTAAAAGTCAAATTTTAATTGGTAGCAAATTAAAGTTAATTGGTTTTTATGTTGATGATTTTAAAGCTCTGCAGATAATTAAGTGCAGTGTTCAGAATTTTGATATGTTGACATTTTGAGAATGAACAACCTGGATTCTAAATGAACAACACAACTAAGATCTTAATCATGCAAATTGAAAAAAAACACACCAAATTTGATTATCATGGGTTTTATATTGCTCCCCCCATATTAATTACACTTAACTTATTTATTTATTTACATCCACTTAAATGTGCTGAGCGTATTCCCCACTTGCAGTAATTATTGTTCTCTGATAATTCCAAGAATTAAAAGCACACAAATTGAGCCGTGTCAGAAAGGTTGCTGGGAATACCAGGTACAAATGTGCATTTTGCACATGATAATATCTTGGCAGTGAACTTTTTTCACTAAGAAGGTATGATGTGAACAGAATTAGTATGAGCATCTGCTGGGCCACAAGGCTCACTCACATTTAGCCATGAGCCAAGTGCTCATTCTTTGGCACGAGATTCATAAACTGTCATGCGGCTGAATGAAGCGCTCCTCGGGGCAAAGCTGCTCCGTCTACCTGTCTTAATAAGTTGTACAAGTTGATTAGAACAGGATACAGTAGCAGACCTCCCATCACGAGAGGAAGCAACTGGACATGAAAAACCGTTTAACATGATCCAATTTGAGCTGGGCTTCTAAAAGTAGGCGCTGATGGTTGCCATAAATAACAGAGGTGGCGTGATAATGGCACAAGTTACCTTTAATAGCGCTCATTAAGACTGACACCTTCTCCATTTGGGATGAGATGAGAGGAGGCTCATTATGATCGCTCCGCATGCACAACTCAGAATAAAGTGTGTGTGTGTGGGTGTAGGTGTGTGTGTACATTTGTTTTTGTTTGATCAAGTATTGCAAGACATAACTAACCAAACAATTGCAGTGGCATTTGTTAAAACGAAGGAATAAACATGAAATTATGACTTAGGTTTATGCAATGTCTATAGCAATAGGCATTAGCAGAGATTATTTTTAGATCAGACATTCATTGATGTGTGTGTCATTAAAAATGGCAAGCTTTATGAAATATGCACTTCCCCTTAGATGAAATTAGATTGTTTTAAATAACTGAAGTCCATTAATACACTGTAAACCTGAAGAGTACTACTAACTTATAAAGATTGAGTACACTGCAATTAAAGTTTGTTAAATCATTGATGGAACTTAAAACAATTACATTTTCTGAACTAGGAGTTTAGTTTTATGTGTATATGGCTCAACAATTTGGTATTTAAAGGTGTTTCTATGATTTTAAAGTGTTGTAGGGTTAACATTGTGGTGAAGGTAAGGTCGAAAACAAGCTGTGAAACTTCAAGGATTAACTTGTAACTTGTACTGACATATCTTAAAATATGTCAGTGCCATTGTTTTGTCTCAAGATGCACACCAGTAATGTACTTTTCTAGTGTATGTTTATAAAAGCTAGTAAAATGCTCTAACTGAACTAAGGCCTAATCCTGGTTTAGGCTAAGACCTGTCTGTGAAACCGGGCCTTTTTTTTAAAAATCTGTGTCTACAATAATTTTGAGTATCCTGAACTTATCAGGTTTTACAGTGTAGATTTTAATCATTATATATATATATATATATATATATATATATATATATACAAAAAATGGTAAGAATGTATTAATTGACTTCGGTGAACATGACTTTAACAATAAACTTTTACCAGATGTACAGACAAACAAAATTAAAATATTGCTCATTATTTTTCATAATACTTAATGCATTAACTAATGTTAAAATTAACCTTAAAGTGTTAGCATTCTTATGTATATACAGTGGATTGATACCCACCATAACACCTAAATATAGAGAGACGTGGATAATAATTACTATCGCAAGTGTAAAAGCCTTGGCACTTAGTTTATTTTAGCACAAGCACATTTTTTATCAAATGTCATTGTTTGGCTGAAGCCACAAACACGTCAAGCTTACACGCTCAAAGACAGTTATTCATCTGACAGTGTAAACAATGTTGTCGCCTCCTGCTCGTGTCTCTTTGTTTTTTCTTTGGAAGAAGTTTTATTTTTGACAGACACAGACTATGAGTTGTTGTTTTGAAACAGAGACTGAAGTGGATCTATCAATCTTTCTCTGTGCTGAATATTAACATATTTATATAAACTCTGCTGGACAGCGCAGGCATTTATAAGCATTCCATCTAAGAAAAAAAAAAGACGCTCTGTAGGACTGCAGATTTACAGAGAACAAACGACTACCTCGGAAACACTGCAGTGCCACCATTTTGAACATCTAATCCTCTATGACAGTCACCCTGAGAATATTACCCTGTGAACCCCCCACACTGAGGATTCAGCCATGTGCAGAGATCGCTTGCTGTGCTTACACAAAGCTTTAAGCAGGACGTTCCCATGCAGATGGGGATTGAGGCTCCTCACATGTTCACTGAGAAAAGTTCACAGTGGGATTCCTATCTTCTAATTAATAAGTGGTTTATATGGTCTATACACCCAATAAGATTGATACAAAAGACGTCAGAACAGCCCCTTCTAACATTGCAACCAAGGATCTCGGAACGCCTCTGGGAATGCACCACTGCACCAAAAGCGTTTTGTTCTAGAAATTTAATTGCACAATCTACAGACTTGTTCCTGTGAGTATTACAACATAATTATTCAGTTTGAACATGAAATTGAAAGGAAAGAACTTTTCTGTGAGCTGAGATAATCTTAATGGAACAATAGAATTGTCAAGCAAGGAGTCCTGCTCAGCTTTGAAGTTCATTGCAATTGTTTGGTGATTAAAACTCCCATTGGTCTACATTGTCAGACACAGCATCTAGATACTCCAGATACATTCAGCACCACCATCCTTAGGGAGATTTCATAAACCTTCTCTCTGAAGGACAGCGTAGGCCGCTCTGCAGAGACAACCAATTTCCTTTATACACTATGTGGGATGAACATTCAGAAGTGTGATACATTTCTATTTTTGATATACAATTTCTTACACAGATTTTCTTCCATCTGAATAAATTCAATTCATTTGCAGATTCTAAAAGCATAATTTCCCTAAATTACGCAATCAGACGAAAACAGTTTATATGTGCATCACATACATTCTGAACTCAATTTCAGCACAGGCAAAGAAGCATTAATGTTAGCATAACAACTGTCTTGTTGGCCTATAAGAGAGACCGTCTTTAAAAAGGTGAGAATTACACTCAGCATATCTTGTACCTTTCCCCTCCAATAACTAAACATCTCTGCAGGAATTCATGGATTTGGAAAGGGATGTTTTAGAATGACTTTGGTATGGTTAGTTGGTTGTGTGTCATGAGGTTGTAAGCAAGAAATTATTATCGCAAGTAAGAAAACTATGAAAATACATTAAGAACTTATCTTACTAATGGATGTGGCATTTGGTTTATATGCTTTTGAATTCATTTATTTATTCTCCAAAGAAACACATCATAATATGCCAGGTGTTTCTAAATCCGATTGTGAAAGTCATCAGAAAATCGGTCTAGATTATTAGGCTGCGTGAAAACAGTTATTGTGTTAATTCACCCCTTCATTTTAAAAGGATAATGAAGAAGTAATAATTAGCGTGTACTAACCATCAAAATGGACTTGTTTCTCTCAGCCTCAGAGACAGCCTCAATTACATAATAAAATGGTAAGTGTATATGCTGTGAATTATTACTAGACAAAGTGAGAGAGCAAGAGAATAAGGGAGAGAGAAAGACAGATAAGCAGAAAAAGGGTGAGAGAGGAATATAAAGCATAGGACAAACAAATGTGAGTTATTGATTTATTGGGGGGAATAGTCTTTGTGACAGGTGCAAGATTGATCAAATGGAAGGTTATCCTTACCCACAAAAGCAAGCTGTTTGCCAATATCCATCAGTCCAAATTCGAAATGCCTGCAACAACCCTTGACATTCAAACACAGTGCAACAATTTGTGTAAAAGGCCACAAAACAAGATGAGAGGCTGATGCTAAAATAAGGGAAAGCTTGATTTATGTCAAAGGGCATGAGAAAAACTACTAGTCAGATTAGCCCAGTTATTAGTTATATAGCATGCCCATCACTGTTATTCCTTCTAAGTGTGTTTATAGTTCATAAAGTTTACCCTTCATACCTCTATTTAGGTCCTTGAAAAAGACTTAAAGGGTTAGTTCACCCAAAAATGAAAATGCTGTCATTAATTACTCACCCTCACGTCGTTCCACACCCGTAAGACCTTTGTTCATCTTCAGAACATAAATTAAGGTATTTTTTGATGAAATCCAAGAGGTATCCGACTCGTCCATAGACAGCAATACAATCAACACTTTCAAGGTCCAGAAAGGTACTAAAGATTTTACTAAAACAGTCGACGTGACTGCAGTGGTTCAACCTTAATTCTATAGTGACAGATAATACTTTTTATGTGCAAAAACAAAACAAAAATAATGACTTTATTTAACAATATGTTCTCTCCCCTGTCATTCTCCTACGCTGTGTTCGTTTAGCACTTCCAGGTTCTCCATCAGAACGACGCCTCATTATTGGTTATTACATACTCATTATCACGCGAATGCAACTTGCTGCTCACGTGAACAGCGTTTTGCTCAGCTGGCGTTTGGACGCAGAATTTAAATTTTTGCTCCAAAGATGAGTGAAGGTCTTATGGGTGTAGAACGACATGAGGGTGAGTTATTAATGACAATTTTTTTTTTTTTTTTTTTTTGTCAGTGTTTGACATATAATCTTTTTTTTCCCTGCTAGTTATAAATGAAAACAAAACAACAACAAAAAACTGAATGTATCTCATCATGGGGTTTTAAATGCCAAAATATTAGTTTATTTAGTCTCTTCAACACTTCAACACATCTCTTTAGTACATATAATGCAGAAAATGAGTTATTACGAGTTATATTGCATCATTGCATCATTATACTGCATAATTGTTAATCAAGTTGCAAATACTAAATTGTGAAAAGAGTCACTGTATTTTTTTTGTCAACACTTATACGCCTTTAGCCCTATGCAACCCTTATAAGCCTTTAGATTTATTCTTTTAGCAGATGCCTTTATCCAAAGCAACTGACACAACACAAGCATTTCACCCTGAAGAGACTAACTTAGAAGAACTAGAATAATAAATAAAAAAGAATGTACTTTGTGACAAAGCATCACTAAAGTGTTTAAAAAAAAAAAAAAAAAAAAGGATGAGGAACATATACAAAGAGTTAAGTGATTCCAGATCAAGAACATGCAGAACTGTTTCTTGAAAATTATGAAGGACTTTTAAGGGAAAGTTCTACCACTGAAAGAAAATAAAGAGGAAAGGGAATTGGATGAAAACTCTCCTTCCCATCAGCTTGAGTAAGTGTAGTGTACACTTTCTGTGGCTGTACACAAGCACCAATGCTTTGAAACTGATGCAGGCAGTTACTGGAATCCATTGGAGCAAGACAAAGAGAGCTGTGACTCTGCCTCTCTTAAAGTACACATGAAATCAAAATTAACCTTATTTATTTTGTTAGCTAAAATTGCTAGTTTTGTGGTGAACAATTCATCCATGCAAGTCAATCCACACAAAAAAAATGGTTTGGCTTCGTAATATTTAATCAAAATCTGAAAATGCTCCTCCCCTCTGCAACGGTGCCCCTTCTCTAATGACATCAGTTTGTCGGCTTGGGTTGAAAACGCTTAAACCACTCCCCTCCGACAGTTAGTCTGCTATGAGGTGGTGATGGAGAGGAGGAGCGCTAAAGTAAAACTCTGCCCTCTATTTAATATTCCGTTTCATTTCGAAATACGTCACAACACTGGAGAAAAGTCGTTTGCAACTTCCGGTTCACGGGGACTTTAAGTTTGTATAATGTGGTTATCAGACTGAAATGACAGGTATGTCTACATGTCATCAGCCTAGAGGTGTCAGGGAAAATCAGTGTGTCTAAATGGTTGGATGCATTGAGAGAAGGAGGCAGAATGCTAAAGTGGTTAGAAGATGTGATTTAATGGCGTTTTCATACCTGTAGATCATTTGCTTTGTTTCGAAACATTGTTACAATGTTGCATTTTCTTCTTGGTTTGGTTCGCTTTCACAATGCAACATTTAAAAGCATACCAAAATGTGTTTATGCAAGTCATAAGTGAGTAAAACTGTCCTCTTATTGGTCAGTGTTTCCTCTGCGTCATCCATCTAGATGGACTGACAAGTTCGCTCCGTGAGCTTATTGTGGCTTAATCTGTAACTGCCGAGACATATGCAAACACTTATATGAATGTAGCCATCATTTCCACTCTAACTGATACATTTTACATATTTAATTATATATATATAAGCAGTTAGAGCGGGAATGAAGGTTTCATCAGGACAGCATTCTTGCAATGCACAGAGAAGAGCAATTACATAACAGATGAAGTGGCACTCTTCTTTGGTTATCAACTGTGATAACTGATGAACTCACACATAGAATCAGACACTGCTACATATAACTACTGTTATGAATACAGTTTGGATGGTTAGTCCATTGGGTTGGATTGCTTTCTCACCTCAACCGAACCACCCAAGAGTTCATTTTTAATCGGGCCGAGGCCACCTCGTTCAGGCGATCTCAGAGCGATTGTTATGGTGCAGATCCGAGCACAATTGTTGTGTTTATATATGCCTAAATGAACCGAACTAAGGAAGAAAATGCACCAGGCTCTGAAACAAAAGCCCTTGGCTCAAGTTATCTTGGAAGGATCTAACTCGGAGGTATAGGTCTCAAACCATCAAGTGCAGTTCCTGTGATGTCCAATGCAGAGACAATAGATGGAGTCATATTGATGTATACTGCTTAGGTGGCACACAGGTCCAGCTGAATGTGGTCAGATGATTTGGGAGCAGTTCTTACCACTCATAGGGTTTCAGCAACCAAGAGCTGGTTTCTATGAAATAGGAGTGTGAATCATCACTGGTCTCACGATTCAATTCGATTACGATTATTATTATGTCAACAATTCGTTTCGATATCATGGCGCATTGCAATATTACTGCACATGGCTACATTTTCATCAATGAATGCAAGCAGTCAGATATATGAACTCCCTTTTTATTTGATCTGCCCCAAGAAGGCACACTTCCTGAATGAAGTCAAACAAAACATAAGTCTGAACACAGCAGATGACAGGAGCTTAGAACTAATAAACTTTAGTAAATAAAAAAAGTGCATGAAACTGTCAAGTAGTGTACTTAAGTTACAATAACCCTCACACATACGCATACACACATGCTGTAAATTAGGGCTGCATGATTTATCACAATTAAACTGCACGCGATTTGGCAAAGGCTGCTATTATTTTATGCGCAGCTTGTCAGAGCTGTACGGCTCTGTGATCAGTAGTAAATGCTTCTCCATCTGAAAGCCAGAGAGCGCTCTCGTGCAGAAACTCTGCCCTGCCACAGAAGTATATAACATGCGCCATATCACTGTAGCTGAATAAACAGAAGATTGAAAAGCTTTGATTGATTAAACATGACTAATAAACACATGACTGCCTTATTCTGTGTAAGAAGCCACATCATCTCACAGAAGGATGTTCAGCCGTCGTTATGAAGTGAGTTTGGAGTGTTCTTAAATGTTGTCTTTTGTTGGACAGGATGTTAATAAATGCTTCTCATGTCCAGAAAGATGTTTGACATGTGTTGCTTTTTCAAATGTACATTATAAGCGACTCAAATTAGGACTAGCATTTGGAGCATTTGGAGCCATAGTTCGTTGACAAGCTGCACATACAAAAAATAATCACAGCCTTTGTGATTTCATAATCGCAGTAAGAATCATGTTTAAGCGATAATAAGCGTTTAAGTTCAATGTTATTTTTCGTATCCTGCAATAAATCATGGAGCCCTACTGTAAATGTTAAAATAGTGGGTGCATTTCATATTGTTGTACTTGCTTTTGTGTTTCGCCTCCCTCTGCCATTTTACGCTACACTTTTTTCCTTTCTTTTTCTTTTTCTTTTTTTCTTTTTCATTTTATGCCAGCAAGACAAGCGCATGTGTGACGAATGACATCAGAGAAACATCAGTAGGCTATAACGGCTACAATTGATAGACCCTTTTTTACATTTACAGTAATGTTTTCAATACAATAGTGTTTTCACAACTTTCAGATAGAGAGCAATTGATAACGGCAATTAGAAGATAGAAATATGTCATTTTTACCATCACTCTCATAGCTGCTCTATTAGAAACACCCTGACCACAGCATTAACCAGCATTTTTTGTAATTTGATGCAAAGGTAAAGGTAATATAATACTAAGTATAGTGTTATAAATGTAAATATAAAAAATGCATCGTAGAAACAATTAATTTCTACACCTCTACTACGAAATGGGCAATTTTGTCATCCAGCAGGTTGTTCTAAGAAATGAGAGGAGCTGGTCTGTAATGTTTTACTAGTGGAGAGTTAAGACTGCTTTTGAGCAGTAAGGTTAGCCAAGCCTGCTTCAATGTGCTGGGAAAGATGCCAGTGACAAGTGATGTGTTGATGCTTTGTGAAATTGCAAAGAGGACAGTATCCTTTTAGAAGTGGATTTGGAGTTGAAGAAAAGGAGTTTGGAGACATTTTTGAATGTGTGAAAAGTGGCTGCTGTTTGATAGTTCTCAACAGTCAGTAAGGTGGTGGTAGTGAGGGAGGGCAGAGGAGAGAAGTGGATGTCTTGAACAGGTAGCGGGAGTTCAAAGTCACACTGATCTTGTCATGGTGCAGTGTTGGCAGGCAAAGTTGGCAGAGATTGATACATACTCAAATCAACAGCATCTTTAGAATTGCTCCATTTCCATTTTGATGCCCTGAGCTTGGATTCATTAAGATTTGTACTTTTCTGAAGGAGTGCATACTTGTTTTTACATAGTTTTTCAATATATTAAAATTTTACGTCTCAGCATTTATCAAAATGTCAGTGTAAACGTTACATGCAAAAAGATCTGGCTGGATTAGAATTCAAGACTTTTGCATAACACTATTCAAAATATTATTTCCTTTTCAACTTATTATTACAGTGGCTCATGGTTAGAAAAAAACATAAAAAAAAAAAAAAAAAAAAAAAAAACCCTGCAGGAGATGATGAACTGAAGCCTCTTACTATTGCCTTGCACTTTACATTATTAGAAAGTGGCCTGAAAATATAAATTACATTTCAAGACTGGGATAATGAAGCTGCTGTAAACTGGTGAGGTCATGAAGTGAATTATATTAGAATCATTTAATTTGTGAAACTATTAAATCAAGGGCATGAGCTGTTCTCAGGTGTTTGTATCTTACACAATAAAATAAGCCTAAAGACCTATAAGGTTACAAAAGTGTTCCCTTATAAATAAATTCTGTTATTTTAAACTTTCTATTTATCTAAGAATCCTGAAAAAAGTACCATCAATGATTTCTGAAGGATCTATAGTGTATAAAATGATTAATTTATACAAGACGGTACACAATGTTTCAAGCTTCAGTGGTCATATAATTCTATCCTCAGTACAAGGAACTGACCCATTTAGTCAACGAGAGACTTTTGCCAGGCTACAAAGTTAAAAAAAAAAAAAAAAGTGAAAAGAATAGAGTAAAGCAGACAAATGGAAGAAGAAAAAAAAGGTGTGAATGATAAAATAGCCCAACTCAGCCTAACCTTGTCCCCTTTCAACTACACCGAATACTGTAGCAGGATCCCGCAGGAATGTAACTAAATGGTCTATTAATTTCTCAGTGTTCATGTTGACAAAAATCACCACTAGCTTTATGTTGTGGTGCGAAATGATGGGAGAGAGTTGAAAAAAAAAGAAAGGATACAATTAATCTCTCTGATCTGAAATCCCTTTCTCCCATTAATCTTTAATTGTAAATGAGAAGAGTATCTGAGGCTGTGGCGATCTGTCAGAAGTGGGGGAAAGTGCCTGGGGGGATATGCTCTCGAGGCCGTATTCTCTGATTGAGCATAACATATTTAACAACCACAACTTATGCCTCATTATGACCTCCTACCTTTTTAAAATCCCTCTTGAGATCCAGGTCAGCATAACTTGCATTTCTTAACTCAATACATACAGGTAAAGAAACATTATACAATGTTATTATATTGCTGCTTGCATGTTTTCTGACACTTTAAAAGAGAAATATCCAGTGAGTGGCAGTAAAAGCCCTTTCAGTTTTATCCGCAACAGATGAACGTGAATCTTTTTTATTATGTTGGTTCAGAAATGAAAGGTTAATGCTCTATCATGTTTGAAAATAATGTATCACCTACACTAAACCTAACCAATAGGTAACAAAAGCAAGCATAAGATAAAAACGCATTTGCTGACGCAAATCTAGCTTGCCTCACCATATCGCAATGCTGTTTTGAGGTCACAGCATAGAACCATGTGAAAATAAGTCTGTATTAATTGATAATCTGCCTCTGTAAACAAAAGAATAAAAGTTGATGTATTGCACCAGTGTAGTAAAACAACTGCAGTGATTTGTATAAGTATGTTTTTGGAGTTTTGCAAAAATGAAAGGAAGAGGCACTTTTAAATTTTCCAGTGAGCCTGCATATTTGAATACAGTGAGAAGTTTCAAAGGCTTCAAACAAACCTGATAGTTTGCTTCACATCAATGCAAGCAGTGAGTCTGTAGACAGAGAGTTCTTTATCAAACCCTTGCTCCTTTTCAGTTGACTAAAACATAGGAATAATCTGGAAATGAGGTTATTAATTTTGCTTGGGCAGTAGTTACTGTGCCAGATTATTATTATTATTATTATTATTATTATTTATTTATTTTTTTTTCCTTGGGCAATCTCTGCCCTTCTGACACCGTTCTCCGGACAGATCTGCAATATTTTTAGAAAGGCAGATAATGAATTCTGGCAGCTAAAGCAGAACCACAAACACTGGACACAACAACAAATTAAGAAAGAGAGCATGGTGTCCAAACATTACTGACTTGCAAATGATTTCAGGGGAGGTTTACAAAACACAGCAGACTGTGTAACACGCACAAAATTTATATTATCCTACAGCTGAGTGCATAATGTCTCCAACCATCTGTCATAAAATGAAAGCACGGCCATAAAGCATTATTTCAGATTTTTTATTTTATCCTCTTGTTTTGAAATAAGAAAAGCTTTACAACATCATCCCCTCAAGTATTTCCCCCTTATGACAGGAATGACAGGGGCCCATTGGGAGACTAGTCAAGCATGTTTATTGGTCATTTTTATGGCTGTTTATTAAGTATTCCCTAAGGGTTCCCACAACTCATAAAACACGACCTGACTGGAGCTCATGAGAATCCCATGACTCTGTCATAGACAAAAATTGACTGGAATATTTCTTCTGACTAATGTTTATTGTTTCAAATTATGACCCTCATCTCAAACAGCAGCATACAAGAGCTGTACCATGAACTGAATGCATCAGGATAGGATTTGTTTCAGCCAATGGCAACATCACATTAATGGCATTTGACAGGTGTAAAACACCAACATGATCTCATGAGAAGATGTGTATATTTTTACGTAAAGTGTGGTTCTACCACCTGCACATTTACTTGCGTTTTCATACACACAGTCCCTGTGTTCCATTCGGAAGGGCTCATCCCTATGCACTTATCCTTTCAAAGGGTTTACCCTACAGAGTGAGAGCTTCGAAGGGATGAAGGGTGTAGGGGTCAAAAAAACTCTTTTTTTTTTTTGGAATGCACTTCTGTGTCATCTTAACAAGACAGTCAAAGAGAAGTAGATAGTGCAAGCTGCACCCTTTGTTTAACGTTAGTTTATTTATTTAATTTTGGTTTATCGCACCATATTGTATATTGTGTCTATGTTTTTGAAAGATTTGAATGGACTGATAAAGGGAGCTGTAAAGTATTTTTGTTGAAGTACAATGTCATTTTGACAATAATAATGTGCCAAATCTAACTCATATAAATATTGCAATAGTATAGAAAAATATTATACATACATTTATAGATAATATCGAATAGCCTCTGGTACTCATTCTGTGACATCAAACAACTTCCCTGTGCAAAGGATCATGGGGGCCCAAAGTGTCCATCAGTTGTACCCTTCGAAATCCTTCATTCCGAAGGGCCCTTTGAAGTGGCCAGTTTTGAGCACTTCAGTTTGGAATGACCCTTCAATATGGCAGCCATGATTATTTTCACTCCGAAGCGCCCTTTGGAAGGCGATATATTCCGTTTGGAACGCACCAAAAAACTTTCAAAATTGACGTATTTATAGCACTAAAACGTAAAAATGCTTACGTATTAACAGCAATAAAATGTAAATCATGTAGAGTAAAGTGTGAATGTATATGAATTCCCATGTATTAATATTAAAATTGTGCCATTAATGTTTTAAATCCATTGTATTCAATTGTCACATCAATACATGTTTTTAGTCAAATTTACTGAATGCAGTTTCTTCACCTACTTAATATGAAAAAAAAAAAAACTTTTCTCAGCCCTTTATCCATCAATCTTCATTCTCAGCAGCAGCGACCGTCACAATGAAATCCCGCGCTCGTTATGATACAAATTTGAAAGTAGCGCCAACCTCGAGAAGCTTTATGACATGGTTTACGCCACTGATATCGAACGCTCATTGGTTCTTACCTGCTTCACAGATTGTGACATGCCGTGTTTCAGTGGATTGACATTTGAAATGAGTGTGCGCCTTCACGGAGAGAAGCCATATTCATATTTTCATGGATTAATGAGTTAAATTCTGCTCTGTACCCTATAAAAAACTATTAGCGCCAGAGAGGACTGTGACCGCAACTCATCATTTGAACTACTTTTGACATTACACTTATTTTTATTTATTTTATTACCTTTTTTTTTTTTTTTTTTTTTTTTTTTGGTAACAGTATAGTTTTAAGAAATGGTTATAAGTAGGTTTAGGGGTAGATGTGGATATCGGATTCAGTGCTATGATAAAATGGATAGCTACTTGAAATCCAGCTCCAGAAATTCATGCCCTGATGAGAGGAACTGCTTATCACAGCTTCATGGCCTGACTGGACTGGTGATATATGACCACAGTGATGGAGTGATATTAAACACAAGGGAGGTTGACAAACAGAGGTAGTGGCAGAAGGTGCTGCCTGAACTTTTCCTGACTTCACATTGCTGTTGGCTTTTAAAATAAATGCATTACAGGAACAGTTTGTTTCAGTTCTATATACACATTCCTCTCCATAAATGTTTAAATGTTAAAGGTGATGTTATTTTTCAATGTTAAAATGCTAATTTCTTCCCCTGCTTATTGTGGATAACTATAAGTGATTTTTTTTTTTCAGGCTGAACATTAGAAAAAAAATACTCTGGGGAGGTGCAGGCAGTTTAACAATTAGGAGTTATATGCAGATGAAATTACTATCATACACTACCATTAATTTTTTTTTTTTTTTTTTTTTTTTTCAATTCAGTTATTTAGAAACAACACATTGTATTGATCAGAAAGGCATTTATAATGTTATAACGTTTCATTTTCATTCACGGTTTCCACCACAAATGTTAAGCTGCACGACTGTTTTCAGCTTTCATAATAACAAATGTTTCTTGAGCACCAAATAAGCATATTTCCGAAGGATGCGTGACAAAAAACTCAAACAGAGCTTTGCCTGTAACAAGGCAGTCCACTGAAGGTGAGCAAACTGAACTCAAATGCAGTTTTATTAAACCCAAAAGAGAACAGATACACAAACAAAGACTAGGTCATGTTTCAAGTGTAGACAGGCCAAAACAAGAACTTAAACATGAACATAAACTCACCAACAGCAGTACAGGGAACAAAGCTAAACAAGAGACAATGGAAACATGAGGGCTATATATACACATCATGATTAATGACGAAAAAGGAACACCTGTGAACAAATTAAGCAACGAACCAATAAGAACATGGGACACATGAATAGAGCAACCAATAAGAACATGACCAGTTAGTCTTCATGCAGCACTGCGCATAACAATTGGCGGCACGCCGGTTAGAAATTTTGTCCAACTCTCACCAAACGACTGCATCTAGCCGCAGCCAATGTCAAAAAACACCTGGGGCACGTTCAAGCTCAAACCGCTATATGGTTTCCAGGTTGAACAACATGTTTCCTGGAAATGGATTAACTGAATGCTCTCCACCTGTGTTAATTAGGTTAATTATCTGAACTTTCTCCTCCCGAACTTTGTTAATAAAACATCATATATAAGCTTGTAATTCTGAGAAAAGAAAGACAGAATTGAGAGATATAAATGAGCACATCTGAGAAAAAAAAAATAAAAAATCTAATTGCAATTTATAGAGTTTCTTGTTAAAGCTACTGTATTAAAGAAATTGAAAAAAAAGAAAGAGGAAATTATGTCATTATTTACTCACCGTAGAAGTTGTTTAAATCCCGAATACATTTCTTCTGTTGAACATACAAGTTTTTTTTTTTTTTTTTTTTTAAGAATGTGGGTAACCAAACAGTAGGTCCCCAGTGAGTTCCATAGTAGGAAATAAAATACTATGGATGTCAGTGGGTACTAGCAAATGTTTGATTACCCATGTTCTTCAAAATGTGTTCTTTTGTGTTCAGCACAAGACAAATTAATACAGGTTTGGATCAACTTTAGAGTGACAGAATTTTCATTTTTGGTTGAACTATCTCTTTAAGGACAAGTCGCAGCATTTGTTGTCTGTCCCTTTAACGCCTGTTTCACACATTATCCGTCTGCAGTGCGTATGCGTTGCGTATTTTTTTACGCACCCATGTTAACGTATTAGAGCGTTCACACTGCACGCGGTTGCGGTCCGTCATTGCGTTCCAGGAGCGGTGCGTCTGCAGCAGTGCAGCGATCGTTTACGTACCGAGTCTATTTTTGCTGTACTGCAAGTGCAGCACAGCAGATTGTGTGTGGGCAAAATGAACATGGATTGACCTGAAATTGTAAAAAAAAAAAGAAATTATGCACATTTAAACTACTTTGTATATTTAGTACATTACATAAAGGATTTTTTTTTTTTTTTTTTTTTTGATTTAACGCCATGCCAGCAACAAGCTATATTCATGCCAAAAGGAAACATTTCAATTGAACATGGATTGTTGGATACACAGTTCAGTTGTATCATTTCAAAACAATAATTTTATTTTTAAAAAAATGAACAGTGTTTACTTGCATAATGCGATCAGATATGTTTTTCCCCATCGTTGGAGGGAAACTCGCATCCCAGCAGGCAATGACGTGACTTGGGTAAAGTTGGTTTTATATTCACACATTCGGACATCCGTATTCAGTAGCCTTGTTAATCACACTACATTGGACATTCAGTGGACATTCACAAGTAAATATGCCATTAAAACAATACTTGACTATTTTGATCGACTGTGAAAAAATGTTGTAAGTTGACAATCGTTGGTTGTCAATATCATGTCGCTGCTTAAAATTCGCAAACATTTAATTTATTGCACATTTATTGGAAAGTCTGAATTTATCAGAAGTCCGAATGTGCGAATATAAAACCAACCTATTCAAAAACAAGGTGACATGGATGACACTCGTCTCATCGTTGAGGTGGAAAAACATAAAATTCTGTGTGACCCGCAGAATGTATTGTATAAATATTTGAATGCGAAGGAAAAGGCTTGGGAAGCAGTTTCGTTGACTGTTGGTGTCGACAGTAAGTTTTCAAATCTTTGTGTCATGTTTACGTGTACTAAACTACTCCAGCAACTGTCAATATATAAGCGTAATGAATATAACTTTACGCACTGCAAACGTGTGCTGTGTGAAAGCACAATGGCCGCTTCCTGCTTCAGCAACACATACGCACTGCATACGGACCGCACATGCACTGCAGACGGATTATGTGTGAAACAGGCGTAAGGCTCTTGTGCGCATTTAATATATTGACACGGATTCGATTTTCTCTCAACTGTTGAACTTTACACTTAACCAATGGTGTAAACCTTGTGTGTACTGACAGTATTAACAGAGTAAGATGCGAATGATAACTTTGTCCGGCAAATCCAGTGTTTAGGGTTTAGAGTGTGCGCGCTTCAGCTCAGAAAAGCACGTGTTAGCGAGCACGCAGCTAAAATGTTTAACCGGCAAGGCTTTAAAACGCATGCAAATAATAAACTTTCGCGAATGTGAATTAAACCCTGCGGCTCGTGACGACATATTGATGTCCTAAGACATGAAACGATCGGTTTGTGCGAGAAACCGAACAGTATTTATATAATTTGTTAACTCTAATACACCACAATGTCCAACAGCGTTCAGCAATCGCTTAGTGAAGTCTGATTGCACTCTGACAGCGGCAGTGATGTCTCGCGCATATACTTCAATGAGTGCTAGACATCACTTCCGCTGTCAGAGCGCGATCAGACCAAGCGATTGCTGAACGCTGTTGGACATAGTGATGTTTTAGAGTTAAAAAATTATATAAATACTGTTCGGTTTCTCGCACAAACCGATCGTTTCGTGTCTTAAGACATCAATGTGTCGTCACGAGCCGCAGGGTTTCATTTGGATTTGTCTGTGCGTGTTTATTGACTCTTATAGATTGTGTGACCATTGACTTGCATTATACGGCTGACAGACGGCAACGGTTGCAGTTAAAAATCAAATCATCCTTTGTGTTCTACTGAAGAAACAAAGTCACCTACATCTTGGATGCCCTGGGGGTAAGCAGATAAACATCACATTTTCATTTTTGGGTGAACTATCCCTTTAATACAATTAAGGACACATACAGGATATTTAGTAGCAAATGCAGGAGAAGCAAACTATAAACAAAGCTTTAATGTATATTTCAATATCCTGTTGGAAGGTTTTCTAACATATTAAGACAGGATCTGACAGGCATCACTGATTACAGCATGGAATCCCAATACCCACAAGTCATAATGTACTGCTGTAATTGGCTGGTAATAGTGATTTTTAATACCCAGTGCCCCAGATTATCTTTTTTTTTTTTTTTTTTTTTTTTTTAATTCACTTTGACCTCGGTCTTAAAAATCTCCTCTAATAACTCCACAGAATGTCTCTGAAGCCTGAAAGAAATAAGTAAAATCTACATCCTCCACCTAGGTCAGTAATACCAGCAGATAAATCTGTGTGTTTAGTGCAGATCTTGTTCTGTCCTATACATCAATTTAAGTGGAAACCCAGGAAGCATAAATTAAGTAAAATGGAACACTGATGTGTTTGAAGCATACATCTTGAGGTTGGTGTATGGAGGTTGAAGCTCCAGTGGCTCAGTGTCTGTGGACTTGTAACCCGAAGGTCGCAGGTTCGAGTCTCAGTACTGACTGGAAATGTAGGTGGGGGGAGTAAATGAACAGCACTCTTTTCCACTCTCATTACCCACAACTGAGGTGCCTTTGAGCAAGGCACCCAACCCCCCAATTGCTCCCTGGGCACCGCAGCAAAAATGGCTGCCCACTGCTCTGAGTGTGTGTGTGTGTGTTCAATATTCACTGCTGTGTGTGTGCACTTGTATGGGTGAAATGCAGAGCACATATTCTGAGTATGGGACAACACTTTCACTCAGTTTGTAAATGGAATCTTATTTTAAACATCTAGACAATTCATGCCAATTCACCAGTGAGGAAACTCCTTATTACCGATAGAGTAAACACGTTCAGCTTTAAACGAATGAGGTATTATAAAATTATTAGTATTTATCAGTTAACACATGCTTTCACATGAGCTACAATATTGAATCAGTTTGCCTCAAGCCATGTTTCTCATAAATGATTACTTGAGTTCTTTGAAGGCCAGGAAAAAATTGCAGGACAAAACAGAGTCTAAACAAATTAACATCAAAACAGAAGATTTTGCATTCAAATTAAGGTAAAAATAAATAAATAATTAGTAAGATGTAAGATGAGATTTATATTTTTATATATATATATAGTAACTCACTTTGAGGTGCACATTAATCTGTATCCAGAAATCCAATAAATGATCAGCCCATTCATTAATCTAAGAACTAAACATTGGGGAAATATAAAACATATCAAAGAAAGTTCTTTTGTTAATGAGTTTTTTCAGTACTTGATACTTGTGTTCGGCAGTATCAGTACAAGGGGCACATTGCTGAAGCACAGCAATGAGATCACTGTGTCCTTCATAATCTTGTTCAAGCTCACCATGTCCTCCCCAGCTCTGTCACTCATTCAATATTCCACCTTTTTTCTGAGCCTCATCCCTGTCATGTCACCTCCCCCAGCACCCGTTTTGCACATTCACTCAGTGTTAAAAGGAATCAGCACTGGAGTGTGGTGGGGTGATGATGCCCTAATGAAGATGAATATTCAGCTTGAGAAAGGTTCCTGGAATGATTCCCAGCTTGTGCCTGCTGTCCCACTCAAACTGCCAGCACGGTAAGAGAGGAGAAGTGACAAAGTCTCAGAGAAACTGGTACAGCTACCTCTAGAACATGTGTGTAATGACAACAAAATGAATAAAACATAATTTCTCTGTTTTGGATTGAATGACTTACACTGTGGTAGGCAGCTGAGTGGAGAGTCTTTGTTCTGTCAATTTCATACATGTAGCTGCACAACTCAAGCACTAATTAATGAAGCAGGCAGAGAAGGAGGAGAGCTAAATAATGTTGTAAGTGCATGTCTATCAAGGTCATGTAAATATACTGTATACAGTATACATATATATATATATATATATATATATATATATATATATATATATATATATATATATATATATATATATATATATATATATATATATATATATATAATATATGATCTTGAGCGACAACTTACAACTATATTTATAACACACACAGATGCGGCCATAAGTTTACAAACTCTTTGATGAATTGGCAGAATGTTAATCATTTAAACAACATAAGAGGACTCATAAATAAAAAAATTAAAAAATCAGTTTTAATCTACTACTGTCCTGAATAAGTTATTTCACATAACAGATATTTACATATAGTCCAAAAAATAAAATAATCACTGCATTGATATAAATGACACTGTTCAAGTTTACATAACTTTTTTATGATAGTTTTTCAGTTACGTATACTTATATAAATAATGCATGATATAGATCCTTTAAACAAACATAAAACTCATAAATCTATTAAAATAAACATCACATTTAGATTGGTCATTATTTAGCAGAGTGAAATAACTCCATATGGACCCTTTCTCCCCCCCATTGTCATTGCTTCTGGCAAGAACGTCTCACTATAAATGTGGCCTGTGAGTGTGTGCCGCCTGTGAATTTGTGCATTTTAAATAGATATGTGCATAAAATGAGCAGAGAGAGGAGGAAGGAGAGGAAGGAGAAATAGCTCCAAAACCACAGTATTTATAGACGCTGTTCTATTTCACTTCTGACGTTGATATGCTTTCATTTTCACTCTAAATAATTATATAAAAAGTCACTGATTAAAAAACTTAGGCCCGGTTTCACAGGCAGGGCTTAGACTAAACTGGGATTAGGCCTTGGTTCAATTTGGACATTTAAGTAACTTTTATAAAAGTGCCTTAGAAAAAACAAAAACTTTACTTTTGTGCATCTTGGGACAAAAACAATGGCACTGACATATTTTAAGGTATGTCAGTCCAAGTTGCTTTCAGTTAAAACAGCTCAAACATACATTTTAGTCTGAGACTATCTTAAGCCTTGTCTGTGAAACCGGGGGACAATATCCATATGATGTGAGCAGCAGTACTCATGCCTATTCTTCAGTAGGATATACGACTTTCTCTTTGACCTGGCATGTAACGAGTGTTTTACTGTAGCTGTCATCAGCTGTACATTTACCAATACAACCTCCAATGTATTTCTTATCATCATCATCACAATCTTACTAGCCTAGTGTGGGCAGAAGAGCTCAAATGTCAAATACATAATCTAAAACTGTCAAATATTCTCCCAGAGAGATTGGGAAAAAGTTGTGACAGCTATAATTCATCCAGATAGTATGAAACCCTTGCCTCAACCTATATGTCCACTCATCATCTTCTTACTTTGAAACCTCTCATTTTCTCTTCTTGGGATTTAATACTTCTTTATAGTGCTGAGCAAGCTCTCTGGGATGAGAGGGCCAGGGACTTAGCCTCTGTTGCCTTTGCAGTCCGGTGAAGGGAATTGGCAGATTATTTGGTCAACTGCGATCAGTTCCACCACAGATTAAATGTCTCAGAGTTCCCCAGGACGTGCCCTGAGTTTATACTTTTTTTATAAGCCCATCAAAGTCAGATGTGCAGTCTGTGGTGAAACTGCATATCAAGAAACGGAAAACCATGAACCTTTAGTTGCTGTAGCAGTGTATGATTTGAGGAGCCTTTATTGTTTCTGCATTCCCAGAGTGAACACTAACCACACGCTGACTTTCAACTCTCTCTTAAAAACATGTTACAGTGTATCCAATTGTATCCCTAATTTTAAGCCCAAAAATAAGGAAGAGAGAACCTTAAGTAAGAAGAAAGTAAAATAGGGGGCTGAAATACTTAAAACTCACACTGTTTTTTTTTTTTTTTTTTTTTTGTAAAAGCCTGATGTGTGACATTTCATGTAAAAGACTATTTTGTGGGGATTATTGTACTTTATAGTTCTGCTGTGGCACACAAATTTAAACAGATCATTTAATCATAGTATCATAAATGAATTAATAGAAAATGTCATCCTAAAATTATGAAAAAAACAAAAGGCAAATGTGACGTCCATGTTTCACAACTTCAAGAGTCAATGTTAGAATGGAAACCTAATTGCAAATACCAAGGGAAGGTGGCTAACTTTTATCTGGGGACTGTAAAAAGACAATCTGTACTTTCAGTTTTTTTTCCAACTGTGCAGATATACTATGGTAATATACAGTATGTTTGTATGTATGCATGTGTGGGGCAGTAAAGACAAAATTGCTCTTTTTGCTGTGGAGTCAAGTAATCTGGAAATATAATTAAAAGATGAATATGAGAAAAGTACAGAAAGACAAGTACTGTTTTATCATTAGCTGTTTCAACTTACAACAGCACTTTTAGAGTTTCATCCCTCTATCTAATGTGAGAATAAGTATTCTGACAATTTGCATGCAATCATAGCAGTGAGTCTGCGACCCATGGACATCACCAGACTCTTTGTTTTCATCTTTTGAAATGCTTTTCCAAGTCTTTAATGCAGCCATTTTTAATTGTTGCTTGTTTTGGGGAGAGTTTGCCTTTAGTCTCTTCTTCAGTGAATGAAATGCATGTGCAATGGGATTTAAATCTGGTGATTGACTTGGCCAATCTAAGACCTTCCATTTCTTTCCCCTGATAAATCCCTTGATTAAGTTGGCAGTGTGTTATGGGTCATTGTCCTGTTGAAATATCAAGCGCTTCTCTATGAGTCTGGTAGCATTTTCTTGAACATTGATAGCCAATATGGTTTTGTACACTTCTGAATTAATTCTGCTGCCATGCACCATCATACACTAAGCCATCAATAAAGATGAGTAAGCTTGTTCCACAGGCAGCCACTCAGGTAAAAAAAAAAAAAAAAGAAAAGAAAAATTACACTTCCATAATGTACTGAAAGTGCTCTATTTTCACGCACCAATTTGTACTTAATATACTAAAAATTCTTCTTTACTACTTCTTAATATAATCTTAAGAACATCTAAGTGTACTCAACTGTGCTAATTTGAGACACCATGAATACAAACTAAAATGTGCTTTTAACATACTATCTCTAAAAAAATGTATTTAGTTACCATTTGTAGTACACTTGGGGTGTACTCACACTATGCGCTCTGAACCATACCGAGCGCATTTGACCCCCAAAGCCCGGTTCGTTTGACAAGCGTGATCGCTCCGTTCCGTGCCCAGGCGCGGTTCGTTTAGCCGGCCCTGGCCCGCTTGGAAGAGGTGGGCCAGAGTGCAGTTCGGTTGGGCTCGAGCGCAGTTCGCATGCAGTGTGAGCGCTAACTATGCCTGAGTACGGAACAGTTACTACTGTACTTTTGTGTGCACTACTGTCATAATTATGACGGCAAACATCTTTATTACTGCTTTTATAGTACACTTATCAATTCATGTAATTAATTTGAGTGTATTTGGGTTTATAACAGGTCTGATTCTCACCTTATTGATGAACAGGAATTGTAGTTTGCGAGTAAAGCTGAAAATTATTCCATTAACGTCAGCTGCTTTCGTAATAATCCTCTGATACGTGCTATTGAAAATCGCTGTGTGGCATAAATTATAAATAGCCTACATTAGGCAGTATCTTAGCATTTCTTCCTGTTTTCTTCCATTCAAAAATTTGCATCGTAAATGTATGACGTAAGCGGAATGCTAAAGGGATAGTTCACCCAAAAATGAAAATTTGTTGTTTATCTGCTTACCCCCAACACATCCAAGATGTAGGTGACTTTGTTTCTTCAGTAAAACACAAATGATGATTTTTAACTCCAACCGTTGCCGTCTGTCAGCCGTATAATGCGCGTCAATAGGAACTCCATCTATAAGAGTCAAAAAACCATGACAGACAAATTCAAATTAAACCCTGCGGCTCGTGATGACATATTGATGTCCTAAGACACGAAACGATCGGTTTGTGCGAGAAAACGAACAGTATTCAGATCATGTTTTATCTCTAAAAACCACTATGTCCAACTGCGTTCAGCATCTGGTTAGTGAGGTCAAAAAACGCTAATGTCTAATGTCTCGCACTTGGCTTCAATGAGTGCGAGACATCACTTCCGTTGTCAGAGCGCGATCATACCCCACTAACCGGATGTGGAGGTTCGGTTTCTCACACAAACCGATCGTTTCGTGTCTTAGGACATCAATGTGTTGTCACGAGCCGCAGAGTTTAATTTGGATTTGTCTGTCATGTTTTTTTGACTCTTGTAGAATGAGTTCCCATTGACATTCATTATACAGCTAACAGACGGCAACGCTTGGAGTTAAAAATCATTATTTGTGTTCTACTGAAGAAACAAAGTCACCTACATCTTGGATGCCCTGGGGGTAAGCAAATAAACATATCACATTTTCATTTTTGGGTGAACTATCCCTTTAAGTGCAATGTGAGTGCAGGTCAGCGGGGGAGTTGGGAGGGGGGCCAATCACGCTCGGGCTCGGATCAAGGCAACCATGCCTAGTGTGAGTAATACAGAGAATGTTAAAAGCACATTTTAGTTCATATTCATGGTGTTTCAAAATAGCACAGTTGAGTACACTTAGATGTTCTGAAGATTATCTTAATATACTAAAAATTCTTATTTAGTACTTCTTAAGTACAAAATTAGTGCGTGAAAATAGGGCACTTTAAGTACATTATGGAAAACTTTTTTTTTTTTTTTACACCTGGGCATGCATGCCCGTGCCATGACACTACCTCCACCATGCTTTACAGATGCTAGAATCATCTGCAGTTCCTTTTTTTCTCCATATTTTTGCTTTCCCATCACTTTGATAAAGGTTAATCTTTATCTCATCTCTCCATAAAACTCTGTTCCATAACTCTGCTGGCTCATCTCTGCTTTTTTGCAAACTCTAATCTGACTTTTCTATTTTTCGTGCTGATCAGAGGTTTGCATCTTGCTGTGTAGCCACTGTAACTCTGCTGTCTCCACCGAACAGTAGATTGTGAGACCATCAACTGATCTTTCTGGAGGTTGTTAGTGATTTTACTGAAACTTATTTCAGGATTCTTTTTTCAAAGCTTTTATGATTTGTCTGTCATTAACTGCTGTTGTTTTTATCTGCCGACCTGGTCGTTGTTGGTTGCTGGAGTCGCCGGTGGATTATTTCTTTTTCAGAATATTCCAAACTGCTGATTTGGTTATGCCCAGCTCTAATTGAGTTCCTTTTTTCTTTTAGCATCCAATTGGTTTGGCTTTCTCTCACAGTCACCTCCCTCTTCTTCATCATGGCTTGTGTGCGTCGTCACCAAACAAGACTCAGAATGCAGAAACAATGAACATAACAGATATGACACATCCCCTGCTTTTAATGTCTGAACAATTAATACAACAGGACACAGCTGATCACTTAGAAACATCTGATGATATGTCCAAGTTTGAGCATCAGAGGCTGTATGAAGAAAGAGCACTAAAACTTCTGTAAATGTATGTACATTGATATGTGAATAAAGTATCAACTATATGAGACAACATAAAACCAGTAATGAACAACTAATACATTAAAAAAAAATGAATTATACATATATGTTTTAACAGTATTTAAAGGTACTTCACCCCTGGAAAGCTGAATGTGTATTTAAAATTGGTCATTTATGTAGTAGAAATGTGAAATTATTTTTGAATTTGGAGCTTTCTAGACTGAGAAAAGGCAGAAAATGTATTTTTGACTAATGTGGATGAAAGACAACAACTCCCAGAATGCACTTGTTTTGCTGCCCTTGCGAGGGCACGCCCAAACCACGCCTATCAGTTACAGGCGGCATTACCAGGAAAATTCAAACAACTAGGCTTGCTTTGTTACATATTAATTCTATAAATCGTTAGTTAGTTCATACATTTACAGCGAAATGGTGCTAAACTGCGTTGTACCTGGATGTACCCCCAAAACCAGGAAAGGACAAGTAAGTTTCCATCATTTTCCGATTAAGTTAAAGATTTGGAGCGATGTAAACAGTGGCTGCGGGCCATCAAACACCCGAAGTTTGGAGATGACACCGTTATAGAAAACCTAAAAAAACGCAGAATATGTAGTCTCCATTTTCAATCCACTATTTGTGAGTTTGTTTCTGTTCAAGTTTATTTCATTAAATCAAGTCAAGTCATGTCAAGCCACATCTTTGTTTTGTATTTAGTTCATGTTTCTGTTTAATAAATACTGCACATGGGTCCTCTACACCAGGAATGGACAACTCCGGTCCTGGAGGGCCAGTGTCCAGCAGAGTTTAGCTCCAACCCTAATCAAACACACCTGAACCAGCTAATCAAGGTCTTTAGGATTAGTAGAAAGTTATAGGCAAGTGAGTTTTTATCAGGGATGGAGATAAACTCTGCAGGACACTGGCCCTCCAGGACCGGAGTTGTCCATCCCTGCTCTACACAGTTGCCTTCAGTGGACTTCTGTTACAATTTCTCCTTTTTCCCCACATAAAGGACTACACAAAAATGTACACACTGTCAGAAAACAATGCAAATCCATTTCAAAATGCCTGGAGGAAAAATCCAAGGGTCTGAAAATAATGATGATCCATCAAGCAACCAAAAGTTTTGACTTTTGCTGCATGCTCTGACGCAGCCATACACCAACCAATAAGATCTTTGAACAGCTGTGTGCATTTGGAAATCAAACTAAGCATATTCCCGCATGATTTCAAGCATATTCCCACATGATTCTTTTTCACATTCTTAAAAGGTTCCTCGCACATTTATACCCATCCATCAAAGCTTCTAGCATAGCTGTTTGTATAATCTACACACTCAAAGTATTAATTATGGTATGAAGAAACTAAAACTTCAAACAAGTCCCCTGATCTGATTGGTACAAGTTATTGCAATTCAGTCAATGTTGCATTTAAAAGGAATATAAAACTTGAAACGAATGAAGCAGCAAAAGGAGACAATGTGTTTTTTTTTTTGTTTGTTTTTTTTTCCAGCAGATGATCAACAATACCATTGTAAGTGAGTAAAGGAAGGAAATTACACATTTAAAGTGCCAACCAGATTGAGAGGTCTACTGACTGTGCATGGAGTAACGAAGAAAGAAAGAAAGAAAGAAAGAAAGAAAGAAAGAAAGAAAGAAAGAAAGAAAGAAAGAGAAAGAAAGAAAGAAAGAAAGAAAGAAAGAAAGAAAGAAAGAAAGAAAGAAAGAAAGAAAGAAAGAAAGAGAAAGAAAGTAAACAGGAAACAAAGTCAGGTAAACAAAGGTTGCAGGTTGAATTTATCACTTAGCACAAAAATTCTGACTAAAAGACAACATCTAACCCCTTGCTTTTTCCATACATTTTTTTTTTTTTTTATCTGCCTTCTGTGCTGATTTTTGTTCTGTCTGTGACGGAACAACATCAGAACTGCATGATTGCAGAAGTACACAGCTTGGAAAGAACACTGAGACTAATTTTAAATGATCAGTTTTTATACACTAATTGGACAATCAACATGTAATACAACATGTAATAAACAGGATGGAGAAAAAAATGATCAACAAGAAATGCAAACTCAGAGGCAGCACTAACAAAATGCAACTTCACTGTTTCCTAACACAGTTCCCTAGTTTCTCACCAATTAATCAAGGAATCGAGTCAGAAAGATGTAGTACAACTTAAGCTGTCAAGTTTTGTCACCGTTGATTTATTAGTAAAAAAGAGGAGAGAAAAAAGGCAACAACAACAACAGAAAGGTATATTTAAGGGAAATACTACTTTTAGTCTAATGAAACAGGGACATAACTATATTCTGTTTAGTTTTCATCCAAGCACTATGTACATCTGATCTCCACATTTGCTTTGATTTACATGCAACATTTGGAATATTTTTGCATTACGCCATAAAAGTTAGCAAGAGAAAACACACCAGCACTTCTGTATCACCACAATAAAACATTATTTTAAAAATACCATGCCTATGTTTAAGAATGCATGAAGACAAGGGGGGAAAGTCCCAAAAGTCTCCAAATGAGGAAAAAGATCTGCAGACAAATGATGTGTCTGATCATGACACCATTGTATTTGTCACTATACGTCCCAATGGGCTTATAATGCAGTTTAATGTAAACAAGCTGACAACAGGCCAACAACCCAGACTACACCTTCAATGGGGACAACCCAGCAAGATTTATATGTACTGCCAAGCTCATTTGTGCATGCAGTTTGTATTTTTGGACAGATCCACCACCAACACGTACAGCTTTACAATAGAGTGAAACATTTTACAGTGAATATTTATATATACATATACATACAGGGGTTGGACAATGCATCTGAAACACATGGTTTTAGACCACAATAACTTATTAGTATAGTGTAGGGCCTCCTTTTGTGGCCAGTATAGCATCAATTTGTCTTGGGAATGACAGATACAAGTCCTGCACATGCAGGGGCCAAAGGGATTTTGAGCCACTTTCAGAACAGTGGCCATTTCACATTGTGATGCTTGTGGAAGAAAACGTTTTCTGACTTGCTCCTCCGAAGAGGCTCAGTAATATTCAGATCTGGTGACTGTGCAGGCCATGGAAGATGTTCAACTTCACATTCATGTTTCTTGCTGTATGTATTGGTGTATTATCATTCTGATACACGGCACCCCTGTCAGGGTATAATGTTTGAACAATTAGGTGCACATGGTCCTCCAGAATGGTTTGGTAGTCCTTGGCAGAGATGTGCCCATCAAGCACATTAGGGAATGCCATGATATTGCAGCACAAACCATTCACTGATCCACCCCTGTGCTTCACTCTGGCCAACCAACAGTCTGGGTGTTGAGCCCTCTTAAAGCTTCTCTCATGGATGTGGGAAAGACAGTAAAGGTGGACAAACAATACATGTTTCACATTGTTCACAGCCAAAGATTTGCACTGTTGGCACCAATGAAACCGACATTTGTCATTGGTACAAGACTAAAGGTTTGGCAATAGCAGCCTGTCCATAAATATAGACTCTGTGGAGCTCCTGACAAACAGTTTTGGTGGAAACAGGAGAGTCAAGGTGCACATTTAATTCTGCAGTGAGTTGGGCAGGTGTGGTTTTATGTTTTTTGGATACAATCCGGGTTAGAACATATCCATTTCTGACAGTTTCCTCTTGCATTGACAGTTACTCCTCCTGTTGTATGTGACTCGTCCTACATGGTGGTATGCAGACATTACCCTAGATACCATAGAGCTCTGATATGTCTCCCACCCTCAGGCCCATGCCCAGAGTTAGAGAAGAATTTCAACCTTATACAGGTCCACTGCATTTATACAAGCTCAATGCTTGACGCACATCAAATAGCTCTTGCGACATGGAGGAAAACGGAAGTACATCTCCACGTTTTTAAAGGGGCCGTGAACTTGACTTCAGCTCAGCTCCATCCAGCCACACAGAACGGAAAACCCAATATTACACTAACATGAACTAACCATGAGCAATACATTTGTTACTGTATTTACTAAACTCTGTTAACGTTATTTAATAAAAATACAGTTGTTCAATGTTTGTTCATGTTAGTTCACAATGCATTAACTAATGTTAACAATATTTTAATACTGTATTAGTAAATGTTGAAATTAACATTAACAATGATTAATAAATGCTGCATAAATGCAGTTCATTATTATTCAATTAAATTTTCACTTTATTGTTGGAATTTCTTCCAAAAATTGTCTCGCATCCCACAGCGTTTACTGTCTCACAATAATTCACATCTATACACATCCACATCAAATAATACACTACACTACAATAGACACCAAGTGAAGAGAGAGAAAGAGAGAGAGAAAAGAAGAAATACTCATCTAGCTGCAGTGCAACACTTAAAGCCTACTTAGGCCTACTTAGACCCCCGATTCTGAATTATTAATTTTACCGACTTATAAATAAAAGATTTTCGTAATCTGTTCATTCCAGCATATGGTACTCTAAGTCTTCTGTTTGATGGCAAAAGTCGATATTCTTCATACAGAATATGGAAAGGGTCTGACATAATTTTACCTGTCAGAGACAGCATTTATTAGTTCATGTTAACTAATGAACCTTATTGTAAAATGTTACCATGTACTTTATACAATTTTGATTTATTTATTATAAAACAAGGCAAGGATACTGAATGATTTTTAGCAATGTAATGTGGCAGCACATAGTCCGTATCTCAGAATTTCCTAATGTCTTGTACCATTAAACATGGTATCAGGTGAATAAAAATATGCATGGAAGTAAAATGCAGATGACATTCTGCATAGTAAAACTAGGCATTGTAAGCTTGATATATGGTTATTTCGGGGAGGAGACAAGGTGGACATGCATGTATGCACAAATCTCCCGCTGACTGGGTTTTAAAAAGGGAATTTTGAGCAGGTTCTGGTGGTTTTATAAATCTGAAAACTTGTGTGTATGCAAAATCTAGCTTTTGTACGTACGCACACTTTTAAGATGAAATCTACGGAAAGTTTTATACATGAGGCCCCTGAGCAAGACAAACAAACAAACAAATAAATAAAAGGACCAGGCCAAAATTGGCAAACTAATTAGTTGTCTTTTAATGGTCTTAACCATTTTAATGACAAATCACTGGTCAGAAAATTAGCAAGAATTGCAAAAACAATGTAGATTACTTTAACTTTGCACAGAGCATTCTTCCTGAACTTGCAGACAGCTTTTTAGGAAGAAGAGTCAGTGTTGTTCCATTCAATGTTAATGGCTTCAAACAGCTCATGAGTAGTTGAAAAATGCCTCCCAATTCGTTTGAGTTTAATATGAGACCAAGGTTCAAATATATACTATTATACTACTATATATGAGCCTGATGGACTTGTTCTCAGACCACTTTTGTGTCTTGTCTTTGCAATTTGGACACGAGCATTGTCTTGTTGAAAAAAAATAACATCTGATCATTCCTCTTTAGTTAACAACTTCTTAGTTGTGGGAAGCAAGTCATTCTTCAATATTCTCCTGTAATCAAAAGGATTAAATGACTTTTCACTGTAAATAGCTCACCAATACCAGCAGCTAAAAAGGCTCCCCATGCAATGACATCTCTTTCTCCATGCTTCACAGTATATATGCATTTATTAATTACTGTATATTATTCTTCATCAATTATATTTCTCAGCAGATTTTCAAAGACACTGCTCTGGAGCATCACCATGCAACTTATGTTTCATTGTGATTCATCACTTCACAAAACTCTGTGGAACCAAACTTCCCAAATTCTGTGAAAAACTTCATTCTGTCCTTCTGAGACAGCAATGGCTTTTTAAGAAGTGAATTTGCTTAAATTTGGCTAATTTCCTGACCAATAAGTTGTGGTTAATACAATTAAAATCTTAGTGTTTATATATAATATATATAATGATTTATGAAGAATAATTTAATATATATATTCAAACAGAATATATTCTTTAAAAAAAACTTTCACTTGTATCATTAGACTGTTAAATCTGGTACCACTGACTTATTTCCTTCTTTTAGTGAGCCTATGTTTGCAACTGCTGCTTTACACTGAATAAGATGGTCCAACTGAAGGACTGCAGAAAGCATTGACTCTGGCTGCAGTTTCTCATTTTGTGTCCCTTTTCTAGCACCCTGTTAGCAATGCAGGTGTTGGGACTTGCATTTCAAATTGCACATGAATACTAATTTGTGTTGTAATAAGATCTTTGAAGTGTACAACACATAACAGTCACAGAATCGTAATGCACAATTTCTCTTTGAATCTGGCCTCAAACATCTCACCAATGTAACAAGAGTCCCTACTCTCGCTCTCTCTCTCTCCCTCACACACACACACACACACACACCTACACACACACACATACACACACACAATTTTACCAACATTTTTCATTGTTACAAGACAGTTTTGTTCCCTCATGTATTCTTTTTTCCTTGGCTGGATGTTTTGACCAGCATTGTTATGGCTAGGTGACAATGAAGGGTTCCACATAAGAGCCTTTAAAGTGTAGCAATCCTTAGGAAATGGATGGTAGTAAACCCATTGGGAGGGGACCACTGGGACTAGGAGAAGTCTTTGTGTGGGCAAAAAGTTGCAGGTCTTATTCACAGAATTTAAATTCTTTAAGAAACATGATTTATGATATGTAATACCATTAAACCCAACCCGGCCTTACTGAGATATACCAATATTTTAAAGGGATAGTTCACCCAAAATGAAAATTTTGTCATAAATTACTCACCCTAGTTCCAAACCCCTAAGACTTTCATTCATCTTCGGAACACAAATTTAAATATTTTTTTGTGAAATCTGAGAGCTTTCTGTCCATCCATCGTGTCTCTTCAGAATATTTGGACTAAATTGTTCAATTCATACTGTATGGATTAGTTTTGCGATCTCTTTATGAACTTTTTGTACCATCAAAGTGATAGTTACATAGCTGTTGTCTATGGAGGGACAGAAAGCTCTCAGATTTCATCAAAAATATCTTAATTTGTGTTCTGAAGATGTACAGGTTTGGAACAACATCAGTGTGAGTAATTACAGTTTTTTACAGACGCTAGGACACATTTCTCAATACTTAAGTCACTTTTGCAAAACTCAGAAGTCTATGTGGGCTAAACTGAGGATCAATTATCATTGCTTTGACACAAAATGCATTCAGTGACTACATCTCTCAAATTTCATCAATTCTTTTCTCACTCAGACACAACAACTGCAAAAACTCTTTGTACGTATAGGCCAATTTGCACATGCTTACATACTGTTTTCAAAACTGTTAAACTTATGTTCAAAACAATAACATCATACAAAATTGAATATGACAGCAATTTGCTACATTCAGTAATATTTTAATAAAATATATTTTAAATCTTAAAATTAAATGCTATAAATACAATTGAATTGTATCTGTATCAGTGGATGGTGTGTATACAAATTCTTGCATTTTGGAATTATAAAAACATTTAAAAATAAATAAACAACATAAAATATTGACGAATTCTGCATCATGTTTGATTCATTCCAGTAACATATATTGCAGTGAATTATAAACAGAGTTATGTCCTTGTTTTACATAAGAAAACATTGTATAATGCTACATGTTGTTAGCGTTTTTTAGGTCATTGTTTTGTGGGTGACAAAGTGTGTTTGTCGGCTGTCAACCTTTGCTAGTGTTCTGGAAGAATAAGTTGATTTGAGACCTGAATACAGTGTTTTGGTAGTTGTAGTGCATTTTGAATGTGAAATGAACTGCTTTGCCAAGATGAAAGTTGGTTAGGAGAACTGTGTGAAGAGTTTTGCAAAAGTGACCTAAGTATTGAGAAATGTGTCCTAGCGTCTGTAAAAAACTGTAATGACAATTTTGGACAAAACTATGAGAGAATACTGCAAGGTGGACCAGTACCCAGATGTTAATTAACATCCTTAAAGGTTAGAAAGTGCAGTTTTGTTTGTTTTATTATCATTATGTTCCTAGCATATTATTTTTTAATAAATTTAATAAAACTTAAATAAGGTTCTTCTTCTTCCGCTCTTGAAGTCTATGGCTGCCCATAGAACCGCTTGCGGGAAAGTTGTGAAATTTGGCACACAGTAAGAGGACAGTCTGACCATTGTCCATAGCAAATTTGGAGTCTGTAACTCAATCCCTCTAGCACCACCAGCTGTCCAAAGTTGCACTTATGTTTATGCTAATAACTTTTGAACTGTAAGGGCTAGAAACAAAATTCTTTTTCCTCTGAATCCTTGGGTCAAGCCGATTCGAATGCACCATATGACGTCATTTTCCATCATGAAAATTTTTCCGAAATTTTCTGAAAAACATACTTTTTCGAACTCCTCCTAGGCCGTTACTCCGATTTTCATGAAAATGTAACCAGATCATCTTCAGACCATGCCGACAAAAAGTTATGGAACTCAAGTCGATTCCTTAAACCATTTTCGTAAAACACGCAAACGAATTGTACGTAGTGCTTGCGAAAATAGACGTAAGGCTGTATCTCCGCAACGCTTTATCGTATTCAGACCAAACTTCGTACATTACATCACAAGCATGACCTGAGGCATCATGCAGTGTTTCGGTGCAGCGCCTCCTACTGGTGCAGAAATATGAAAAAATATTTTTTTGCTTATAACTTCTGATAGGTTTGTCCAAAAATCATAGATTTGGTCTCGTTGGATTCGGGGCATCATGCCGAGTCGAATGATAACGTACTCGGTTACTAACGTAACCTCGGTTCCCTGAGATACGGAACGAGTACTGCGTATGGGGAAAGGTCTCCCTTTTTCCCCGCTGCTGAAGCCTTTTTCAATAACGCAGTGTAACTGCACCGTCATTGGTTCACTCATAGACAAGTTGTTGAACCAATGGCGGCGCGGCATAGCTGCGCGGCCTATGGCGACAAAGCGCGCGAATATTCCCGCCGAAATGGGCGGGGTATAGGGCTATATAAGCAGGCGTTTCGCCATAGGATTTCAGTGTCAATCGACTGAAGCGACGACCCTGAGCCGCAGCCTCGTGGCACGGCAAGTGACGCAGTACTCGTTCCGTATCTCAGGGAACCGAGGTTACGTTAGTAACCGAGTACGTTCCCCTTTCGATACTTCACTCCGTACTGCGTATGGGGAACGAATTCAACCACGCCGTGCCACGGCTGGGAACGATATAGCTTGCATTTGGCCACCCAGAGGGGGGCAAAAAGGACAAGCGGAGGCAAAGCCTAACCGAACCCATGGTTACACTGAAGGAAGATACTTCCTATGGTGGCGTGAAGCGGGACCTGTTGGAAGCCGCTAATCACACCGACAGGACCCGAGCTTGTAAGGTCGGGACATCGAGGTGATAGAACCTGACAAAGGTGGACGGCGAAGACCAGCCGGCCGCCTCACAGATGTCTTGGATGGAAACTCCGTTGGACCAAGCCCACGAGGAAGCCATTCCTCTAGTGGAGTGGGCCCTGACTCCTATGGGGCAATTAGTGCCCAGTGAGGAGTAGCACAGGTTAATAGCATCCACTATCCAACGGGAAATGCGTTGTTTCGAGACCGGAGACCCTTTGGTGCGGCCGCCAAAACAAACAAAGAGTTGATCCGACAGTCTGAAAGACTGTGATCGGTCTATGTAGGTCCTCAATGCCCTGACTGGGCAGAGTAGCTGCAGCTCTGGTTCGTCCGCCGAGGGAGGAAGAGCAGAGAGCGAGATGACCTGGAGCTCTAAACGGAGTTGAGAGCACTTTAGGGACGTAGCCATGCCTAGGTTTCAGAACGACCTTAGAGTCACCAGGCCCGAATTCGAGGCATGCAGGGTTCACAGAGAGGGCCTGCAAATCGCCAACACGCTTTACCGATGCTAGTGCTAGTAGCAGAGCGGTTTTTAGTGTTAGGGGCCTGAGGTCGGCTGAACCCATTGGTTCAAATGGGGCTCCTTTCAAGGCCCTGAGGACCAACGAGAGGTCCCAGGAGGGAATAGTGAGAGGGCGAGGAGGATTCAAACGCCTAGCACCTCTCAAAAAACGGATCACGAGCCCGTTTCGTCCCACCGATTGGCCAGCAATAGGAGCGTGGAACGCTGCAATGGCTGCTACGTAAACCTTAAGCGTGGAAGGGGAGCGCCCATTTCCAAGCGTTCTTGGAGGAAAGACAGTATGGAAGATACGTCACTCTCCACAGGGTCTATGTTGCGTGTTGAACACCAATCAACAAAGACTGACCACTTCTGGTCGTAGAGGCGCCTCGTAGATGGGGCTCTAGCCTGAGAAATGGTATTTAGGACGTCCTCGGGGAGGCTAGTCGGCTCCCATCGAGGGACCAGAGGTGCAGAGCCCAGAGCTGCGGCTGTGGGTGCCAGATTGTTCTGTTTGCCTGAGAGAGGAGGTCCCGTCTCAGGGGAATCGGCCACGGGGCTCTTAGAGAGAGCCTGAATAGCTCTGAGGACCAAACCTGGTTCCTCCAGAGCGGGGCCACCAGAAGGACTCTGTGCTGGTCTTCTGATACGCCTGATGACCTGGGGGATCAGTGCGATCGGAGGGAAAGCATAAAGGGAGCGTGCTGGGCCATGTGTGGGCCAGAGCATCTACTTCCTTCGAGAAAAATGTTGGGCAATGAGAGTTGTCTTCTGAGGCGAAGAGGTCTACCTCTGCCTTCCCGAAGAACTCCCAGATCGTGAGGACCACTTGGGGGTGGAGCATCCACTCGTCGGAGGGGATGTTGCTCCGTGACAACATGTCCGCACCCAGATTGTTCCTGCCAGGAACATGAGTCGCTCTGAGCGACTGAAGCCTCGGAAGAGCCCATTCCAGCAGTCGTTTCGCCAGAGCGCATAAGCGGCTGGACGAAAGACCGCCTTGGTGGTTCAGGTATGACACCACCGTCATACTGTCTGACCGAATCCAGAACATGACGTCCCGTCAAGTAAGCCTGAAAGAACTGAAGGGCTTTCATCACTGCTAGCATCTCTAGACAGTTGATGTGTAGATGGCTTTCCTCGTGGCTCCACGAGCCGAAGGCCGGTCTGCCCTCGCACACAGCGCCCCAGCCCAAGTTGGAGGCGTCTGTTGAGAGCACCGTCCTCCGTGAGACCGCCTGTAAGGGGACTCCGCGTTGGAACCATACTGGATCCATCCAAGGTTTCAGGGCTAGAAGACAGGCCCGATTGACCTTGAGACATAGGCGGCCGTGCCGCCATGCGCTGGGAGGAACCCGGAACTTCAACCAGTACTGAAGAGGCCGCATCCGAAGAAGGCCTAGCTGCAGCACCGGGGAGGCGGAAGCCATCAGCCCTAGCAGCCTCTGGAAAAACTTCAGAGGGAGATAGGCTTTGTTCGTGACAGATGCCGTGAGCTGCTGAATTGCCAGGGCGCGCTCTGGCGAGACTACTGCCGTCATACGGACCGAGTCGAAAACTGCTCCCAGAAACGAAATTCGTTGAGTGGGGCATAGCGAGCTCTTGGCTAAGTTGACCCTGAGACCCAGGCATTGTAGATGGCTGAGGAGCACGGATCTGTGGCGTTCCAGCTCGTCTCCGCGAACGGGCTAAGATGAGCCAGTCGTCGAGGTAATTCAGAACCCGGATTCCCATCTGTCTCAGAGGGGAAAGCGCCGCGTCCATGCACTTGGTGAAAGTGCGGGGAGCTAGAGACAGCCCGAAGGGCAGGACCGTATATTGGTATGCCACCCCTTCGTATGCGAATCTCAAGAATCGTCTGTGACGGGGGGCTATCTGGATGTGAAAATACGCATCCTTCAGGTCCAGCGAGCAGAACCAGTCCTCGGGGCAAATGTGCGCGAGGATCTGCTTCAGCGTCAGCATTTTGAACTTCCGTCTCATGAGGGAGTGATTCAAAAGCCTGAGGTCTAGGATGGGTCTGAGACCGCCATCCTTTTTGGGGACCAGAAAGTAGCGGCTGTAAAAGCCTGTCTCGCTCTCTGACGGAGGAACCATTTCCACAGCTCCTTTTTCCAGCAACGACATGACTTCGGCCCGGAGGACATGAGCGTCGTCCGGATTGACCGATGTTTGAAGCACCCCGGCGAAGCGGGGGGCCGTCGTGCAAACTGGAGCGAGTAGCCCTGGTTTACGATCCCCATGACCCATTCTGACACATCGGGGATGGCCTGCCAGGCCTCGGCCCGAGTGGCTAGGGGTTGAATAATGATGGGTGACAGACCGCCGTTGAGAGGGTCGTACACCGCGAGGGGTGGAAGAGGAAATTTGCTCTTTTTGTGATGAGGTAAAAATTTGTCCGCCGTGAAAACGGCGTTTGGAGTGGGCGCAACAGGTGTGGGCCCAGCTGTCACTTGGAGTATGTTTCCCACGCCCGGAAATAAACGAGGCGGAGGGGAAATTACCCGTGGGAGCTTTTGGGGTGGTCCGGTCGTAACGGGACGGTCCCCCATCCTCTTCCTGTCCGACGAATCAGGACGACTTCGGAGGCACCGGGTCCAGCACAATCCTGGGCCGGGGTCCCTGGCGCCTCGGGAAGGGAGGGCGCTTCGCAGGGCGCGAGCGCTGGCGATGCTCCTGGGGCGGCGCTGCCTGTGTTGCAGGTGGGGCTGGTTTGTTCTGCTGAGCCGGCGCAGTCCGGGGGCGGCTAGACGCAGAAGCGGAGCTGGAGCGCTTAGGCAAGAAATGCCTCATAGCCTGAGACGATTTCTGCGCGGCAGTAAAGCGCTCAGTGAAGCCATCCACTGCAGGCCCGAAGAGACCAGAAGGCGAGACCGGGGCGTCTAAGAAGGCCGTCTTGTCTAGGTCTTTGATCTCCGTTAGGTTGAGCCACAGGTGGCGCTCCAACACGACCAGGCTGGCCATGGAACGACCGATGGCCTGGGCCGTAGCCTTCGTAGCTCGCAGGGCAAGATCCGTGGCGCTGCGGAGATCTTTGAAGGCTGGCGCGTCGATTCCAGACTCATCCAGAGAGCGGAGGAGTTTGGCCTGGAATGCTTGAAATATGGCCATGGTGTGGAGCGCAGAGGCAGCTTGGCCCGCCGAGGTGTAAGCCCGTCCAGCCAGAGTAGAGGTGGTCCGACAGGGCTTGGAAGGAAGGGCCCTCTTCGTCTTCCAACCCACAGCCGCGGGAGGACAGAGGTGAGCAGCCACCGCTTCATCTAGGGGTGGCAAGCGCTCGTATCCCTTCTCCTCGGCGCCGTCGACGGCGGTGAGGGCGGAGCGGTGCGTAGTGTGGAGGCGGGCAGAGTAAGTAAGGACTTCGTCAGCTCTTCGTGGACCTCAGGAAAGAAGGGCGCTGAACGCTGGCGAGGTGCTTGGCGGCGGCCTGGCAGAAACCATTCGTCCAGGCGGCTGCGAGACGGCTCCTCTGGAGGGGCCCACTCGAGGTCCAGCTCTTCAACGGCTCTAGACAGGATGCGGAAGAGCTCGGCATCCATGCCCTGGCCATGCTCGATGGGTTCCAAGGGAGGCGGTGGAGCGGGGTCTTCCGGCTCGCCAGCCCATCCTTCCGCTTCGGAAGCCGCAAGAGACATGGAGTCGTCTTGTTCGTCGTCTGTTCCCCCGAATGAGACGAGGTCACTCGCTTCTGCGGAGGGACGCTGCTCAGGGCGAGAGAACAGAACTGGAGAGAGTTCCCTGGGAGGAGAGGGCGAGGCACGCGGGGGCTGGGCCGGCGTGAGCTCGCTCAACTCCTGGCGCTGAGTCGCTCTACCCCGCTGTCTTTTCCTCGCCGGACCGCGGGAGGAAGGAGACGGGAGGGCGCGAGCGGCGAGATCGCCCTCAGTGAAGAAGGCGACCCGCGAGCGCAGGGAAGCGAGACTCATACACTCGCAGTGCGGGCATGAGTCTCCAGCGAGCGCGCCGTCTGCGTGGGGCTTGCCCAGGCAAGCGACACACTCGCTGTGTCCATCGTCGGCCGTGCAGGGGGCCCTGCAAGTACCACATGAGTGGCGGGGCATCGTGAGACGCCGCTGCCGTGAAAACGGCAATTGGGTGGCTCTTTTAGAGCGGCGAGGGCCGCGGAAGCTCTTAAAGCGGTGAAAACCGCTGGAAATCGCCTTTTAGAGCGGCGTTTAAGCCGCGGATGAAGCTCTCAGGGCGGCGCGCCGGATGGCGGCAGGGGACGCACAGGAAGCGGCCGGAAGCGGGAAGCGGGAGGCGGCGGCTCGGCGACGGCGCTAGAAGCTGCAGTCCGCGAGGGCGCCGGCGCTTTCTTCCACCGGCGAGTCCAGGCGAGTCCGCTGCGGGAGCCTCTTCAGACGGCGGCGAGAGCAGAAGGCGGCGAGCTTCTTCGGCTTCAGGCGGAGATCAGCGAAGAGAAGTAGATGTCGTCGCTGAAGGAGAAAACACTGAAATCCTATGGCGAAACGCCTGCTTATATAGCCCTATACCCCGCCCATTTCGGCGGGAATATTCGCGCGCTTTGTCGCCATAGGCCGCGCAGCTATGCCGCGCCGCCATTGGTTCAACAACTTGTCTATGAGTGAACCAATGACGGTGCAGTTACACTGCGTTATTGAAAAAGGCTTCAGCAGCGGGGAAAAAGGGAGACCTTTCCCCATACGCAGTACGAGTGAAGTATCGAAAGGGAACCATTTTTTCCATATCGGCCATTTTGAATTTTGTGTTAAAATGCTGTATTTTACGAACGCATTAGCATATCTTTACGAAACTCGGTATGGGTCATCAGCACAATGCCCTGAAGAAGCCTGAGAAGTTTCGGACCAGCGCCACCTTGTGGTCAAAAGTTATAACAAAATTTACAAAAATGCTAATAACTTATTGACTATTTTAGCTTATTGTAATGAAACTCAGTTGATTCCTTGGGTCATGCCGAGAACACAGATATCAAATTTGCCATAGTCGGCTGAACTTCCTGTCTGCCATATTGTTTTTCTTTAAAAACCTACTTTTTCAAACTCCTCCTAGGCCGTTGCTCCGATTTTCACCAAAATCGAACCTTATCATCTTCAGACCATGCCGACAAAAATTCAAGGTTTTTCAAAAATGATGGATTCGAGTCGATACGTCAAACCGTTTTCGTATACTGGAGCAACGAATTTGAGGCATGATGCAAAACCCAGTCTTGAAGCTGTATCTGCAATGCTTTGACATATTGACACCAAACTTTGCAAGTGTCATTGTCACCTCACTCTGACCATACCACATGAATTTGGTCACAGCGCCACCTATTGGTCGAAAGTGATGAACCAGTAAATCCTATTTTTTTAAAATTTGCCTAAAATGATCTCAATGGGTCTTTAATTGCTCCTTGTTGCAGTTGGTCTGATGCTCACAGCCATGTTGGCTGGTTTCTTGTGCCATTTTTGTGCTTGGCCCCATAATTGCTGCTTGCAGCTATATTTATTATTATTATTATTAATCCTTTCTCAAACCCAAGGACATTTTATAAATTAGCAGTACTTCAGTGTAACCCTAGTTTTTATTCTAAAGCTCCAATCTTAATTATGTGTATTACTAATAGACCTATAAACTCCAATAATAATAATAATAATAATAAATAATGTATTCATATTTCATTTTGGTGTATTCATTTGACAATTTATTTCTATGATCTTTAGTGGTTTACTGCCTCAACATTTCCCAGTATGTTCAAAAGTTAACACTTTTTATTCATTGGCATATACAAGAAAAGTGATGCTCAATATCCTAGAGAAGTCAAATATAGTGACAGTACTTAGGACCACATGCTCTATGATCCTCTGCAGTGAGTCAGAGATGATGTTCGTGAAGAAGTAAAGTTGGCATGAAAGCGCAACGCAAGCTGCAGAGAGAACTAAGACAAGCTTTTAACACAAGTCCTATAATCCTATTGATCTTAAAGCCTAGAGTCCAGACTGAGAATCTTATGCCTCTCATAGGGGTATCAGTGCACATGGAGCATCCAGCCAGCATTATGAGCATGCCACCTATAGCCTCTCCATCATCTTCCGGCCTGCCACTAGAGCCTTTTCCCCTAAATCCGCTCTACCCCCTCCTCACCCACTGAGTTCCATCAATATAAACCACACAGTCAACTCCCACCCCACCCAAAACAGAGCCTCGCCTATAGGCCACTTTCTTCCTAATAATTTTAAAGCTATCAAACATGGTAACCCCATGGTAAAAGCTATGCACAGTAGTGTTAAATTACTTCATATGTGACTGATAATTTTTAATCTAGATGGAGCCATTCCAAGCACAAAGATCCAACCTTCTCTAGTTCAAATTTTCCTTTAGGCCTCACATGATGAAGCCGACTGACTGTCCAGAGGAAAATTCCAAAGCCTACCGGTGAGTGATCTCAACAGTTCAGGTGACCTCCCGTGTCGCTCATCATCTACCGATGAGCCCTGCTAACCCTTTGGGTTGAAGGCCTGGGGGGAAGGAACAGTGTGACAGCATGTCCTCTCCAACATTTGCCGTTTAAAATGCTACGCGCCACTCCTCCAGTCCACCCTGTCAGTTTGCACTGCCTTCTTGTTGGTATTTCTTAAATGCCAGTGCCAGTCACGAATAGGTCAGAACAGACTATTGAAGCGAGCTTTGTCACTAATAAATGGGAGGCTGGTGGTAAAGTAGGAAATATTGCCCCACAAACAGCTACAGACAACATAAACAGCCACAGGTCCCACATGGCAAAGCATCACGTCCGGAAAGTGACAGCTCCTCCTGGGAACGAAGAAACACGTGTTTCCTCATAGTAGCACAGTACAATCTAATTTCATACCGAGGGGATGGGCTTCCCCTCACTGGCAATCTGAAAGCTTTTAGATGTACTTCTTAATGGGGTTTGGATTTAGGAGCTCAGCCAAAAGCTGCAAGACGTGCCTTTTAGTAGCAACACCAAACATGTGACAAAGAATGTAACCTGCTCACTCTTAAATTAATGCTTGAAAATCCACCACACAAATGTTCTACCATGAGTTGAGGCAGAGCATATTTACAGACACTTAAGAAGAAATGTATTAAATGCAAAAAAAAAAAAAAAAAAAAGTAAACTGTAAATGGTGGGGTAAAGCACTATATCTAATGAGAATGAAGAGGCTAATGGCCAATAACAAATAATATGAAAAGCAAATGTGAAATCAATCAAACGAGGTCTGAAATGTGAAAGTGGCTGGTTCGTTTTTATGCTTTTGTTTCAGTCTGGCTGCTGACAATGTCAAAGCTGAGTCTCCAAAACAGTAAAGCGGCATGAATAAAGTAATTGACTCTGCCGCAGAAGCGACTTCCACGCTGTGGCTAATGGATTCACGAAAAGCCACACGCTAAGGATTAAGAGAGGCGAGGTGCGAGCAGACTGCGCTCTCTAATGCTAATTAATAGCCATTTAAGGAAGACACTCACACAGACACACAGCTGCCCCAGCCAAGTCAATTACAGCGTGGGAGGAGTACACAGAGGCAAGTGCTGTCAATCACTGTGACGCTCACATGGTGGAACTGAGTTTGCTCTAATTATCAGTACTGTGCTAGATTTAACAGTCAGCATGAAATGAAAATTCATCCTATTTTGTAAATGCATGTTATCTTATTGTGAAAGTTTCACCCACGTATTTTATTTTGTTGTGGTTGTTTTACCTCTTAATTTTTTTTTTTTACCAAAATGTCATTATTTGATCTTCATAATTTGATTCCAGGAATCAAAGTGTTTGCTACAGAAACAGTCAATGTTCTGAGACACAAGCCTAGTACTGCACATGCACATTGGCTGTAAAGCCTGAAAAATAAGCTTTATTTTAACACAAGAAACCACATTTATGAGACAACAATTTATTGTTGTCAGACTTCATTGGTGATTTCAACTATGACATTTAATCATAAGCTTGGTGAACAGCTTTGGAGAATTTGATGTTTCCCCATTCAAAGAGATAGGTGCTGCACTTGCATAACTGAAATAGCTGCCCGAGAGGAGTTTCAAAGATTGCCGCCAAGTGAAATGTCTAAAAAGGGACTTAGTCACAGTCCTTTTTGGGTGAAAAACCCAGACCCACATGTGGGTGCAACACCCACATTCCTATAGGCCTACATTTATTTATTTTTTTTTTTTTTCAATAATGTGTAAGGGTGCTCTGAGTAGGATTTTTGGGGCCAATCACGATTACTGGAAGCAGTACAGTCTTTATCGACCCGGGACGTCATTCACTACCCTCCTCCTCTTTCATTTTTCAAAGTTAAACATCAACCTTCTTAGTATTCATCAATCAATTCATTATAAAGAATATAAGAAAAAAAAACATAAAATTATAAAAGAATGCCTATTTTCCTATTCATTTTTTTGTAAAAAAAATAAATAAATAATGTATAGGGTTGCTAACATCCTGAGGTGTGTATCAGTGTACATATATATATTTTCTGCACAACAATAATTGAATCTTTACTTATTGCTTAAGTGCAATTCAATGTCTGATACAAAATGATGAAGTGACGTTTAATTTAGACAGAAAATTAAAAAACAGGAAGTATGATCAGCAAAACTTGAAATGGCTCAGCGATTTACTGCAGAGCAAGTACTGAACACAATCAAATATGAGTGTCACTGTCACTTGATGGAGGAACTGGTGAAGCTGTTAGTGATCAAAATATTGATTTTGAAGATGTTGAAAATGATAGTTTTGAGAATATGAGATCACGAATGGGCTCATATTCAAGATCTGAAACATATTCTCAAAACTATCATTTGCTGAATGAACTGGGAAATGAGCTCTGATGAGGACAGTGATGATGGCATAAAACTGCTCAAAATGAACCCTTCCAAGCCCCAAAAGGTAACAAAATATGATTTATTTTATTCTTCTGTATTGGTTATTCTAAAATTAGGGGAGTTTTACATTATCGCGACAGTTAGATCCCTCCGTGTTAGATATAGACCCGGGTCGCTAAAGACCTGAATATGTAAGAATGATTGGCGAAACATTCATGCATTTAAGGGTTAAGTATAAAAAATTAAGAGATGAGAAGATATCATGAATTGACAACTCTTTGTTTATTGGCAAGCAACATGTGCAACATATTCCATTCCCTCTCTTAAAGGTGATGAGGAACAACTTAGAGCTCAACAAATACAGCATTCCTGTGAAATAAATAAATAAACAATACTCTTTATCAACAGAAAGTAATCGCATGTACAGACCATGGACCAGTGGTAGTACAAAGGTGTTTACCAGCTGTTGCGAACCTTTCCAGAAAGCTCGCTTTTGCAAGCTGTTTCAAACTCCCAAAATTAACTCCAAACAAAGTTCGCTTTGGCCCGATTTTGTTCGAAATGACGTCACATCAGTTCCTTCTTCGAATTCTCTTGAAGTTTATCAGGGCCTTTAGGCGCAAACCCGAATCCCAAAATGCTTGTTCCAACTCCCTCTCAGAGGGCGCAGCCACGCACACAGAAAGCTGCTTGGAGTAACAGTATCTCTTCGCAACTTAATGCAGTTTTAATAACTCACTATTATCGAGCAAGTCCTGCAGTTTAGCAACAGTGAACTGCATTTTGACAAACACAGATCTAGCTGATTTGGGCATTTTGGCTTTTAGGGAGGAGCGAAAACAAATCTCTGTGAAGAAAAGAAATGCACTAAAATAGCACAGACCTAATTTCTTGCTGTCATTGCTGTAGGGCTGCTGTTGTTGCAGTGTCTCCGCAAAAACATTGCAAATTTATTGTCCTTTTCAGACACCTGGTAAAACTGCCATACGGTTAATGCAGTGAAGCAATTTTCATAGAAAACAATTCTCACGAGTCATTGATTGGCTCTTCTGCTTGCCCTTTAAAGAGACCACCAATCAAACTTTATAAAGCTATTGAAGCACGCTTAATAATCTCTACTATCAAGATTATCTCTGCTGTCACAATATGGAAGAAAGTTTCATTAAGACTTTAACACCACCAAACTAGCATAAACCAGCCTGGTCTTTAATAAACGAGTCTAAGCTAGCCTTTTCAGCAGGAGTTCAGGCCTAACCATTTCTGGCACTTAATGTTTGGAATATAAAAAGCAAATCTGTCAATTCTTACAGTGTGTGAAGTACCACAAAAAACATATTCCCACACTTAAGTCTCAAACATAGAAATCATGTATTTATATTAAAGTGTACATCTTCATGAAGACCCTGCTATAAAACTCAAGGAGCTCTTTTTAAATATTGCGGTATATGTTTGATGCAGATGTGAAGAGTCTCGCTTGTGTGTGAGCATGTATACGGTTGCACTAATGCCTGTGGGGCGTGAGTATTCTTCACAGAGATATATAGTGCAGCTTTAAGGCATTAAGATGATACTTCCTGCCCTCTCGCTGCATTCCCGGCATTCTCCCAAGGACGAGTGTCAGAAAGCAATCACTATTAGTCTGAGTATGCTCTGCTAGTGGATAAATTTAGGTAGCTTTTAGCAGATGAGTAACGGTGCCATCGATTAAGATTAGCGCCAGTTCTAGCATTGTGTCAGAAAAACAACAACAAAAAAAAAAAAAACACAAAGATAGTACCCCTTCAATGTTGAAGATGAACTGTAAGAATGATGTAAGAAAAGTAAATAAATAAATAAATAAAGGGAAAGAGTGTATGAAAGATAGAAAGGGAAAGAGAAGCAAACATCTCATATACATAATGTGGTGTATTAATAAACTACTCAAGCCTCCACCGCTTGATGGATGTGAGTGACATAGCTCACTTGGCAGTTAGATGATTCATCAGTTGATGTTCTCTTTACAAGATGGAACCTCATATAAAACCCCTGAGAAAAATTAGGCAGTTAGTTTTCTCCCAATGCAAACTGAACTCCATCAGATCAAAACAAACTGTTTTGCTAAAGTATTTAAAAGTAATTATAAGGTTCGCATCTCATTTAATAAGGTTTGCATCTCAGTTAATAATGTTTATAGTGTTTACACAGTAAGAAAGCCACAATGGAATGCCTTCAAATGATTCCTGAAAGTCACTGTGAGCCTAGATTTGCACTACACTTAGAGTAGTAGTGCCTTGTAAAGCAAGATCAGTATGGGTGGAATATAGCAAATGATAGGTTAACAGTAAATGCATTTATAATGAGTAAAGACATTAGGTGTTTAGACAGAATGAAAGAGAGCTGCACCAACAAAAGAAACCCCAATCTGTTATTTCAAAGCAGTTTCACTGCCAACAAACAGCATACAGTGAGTTGAATTTCAATAAACATTAGTATTAATGACAATGGTATTCTGTATGCAAGGTGCAAGAAATTACACTTTTAGGGTTTATTGCACGAGAAATAAACCCTTTAAAAGCACATTAAACTGCCAGTAAAAACAAGTAAAATTAAATCCAATAAAATTTGACAGCTAAAAAAAAAAAAAAAAAAAAAAAATGCTTTATGAAAGTATCGCTCTGACACCATCTAGCTGTCAGAAAAACTATAACACACAGCTGAAATAATTTTTCAAATGCATGATTTACTAGCAGAACTAAAGCATGACAAATACACCCAAGAATGTTTAAGTAAACATACGAAAATACATCAATAATCTTCAAAAGTACTAAAGCTGCCTTCACGTGCTATCGAAAATTTGACAATTCCCACTTCTGAAGTTATGATTACGAGCTCATCGCATTCAATTTTCAAAATGGGAGGGCGTAAATGAGTAATTTTTACTTAGAAAACTTGTATTTATGATAATTCGGAGAGCATGTGAAGGCAGCATTGCTCTAGAGCAGTGTTTCCCAACCACATTCCTGGAGGCCCCCCAACACTGAACATTTTGCATGTATCCTTGATGAAGCACACCTGAATCAGCTCATTAGCAGAGACTCCAAGACCAGAAATGGGTGTGTCAGACAAAGGAAACTGTGCAGTGTTGGGGGGCCTCCAGAATGTGGTTGGGAACCACTGCTCTAGAATAATGGACATTATTTCTAAGGCCCCGTTTACACCTGGTGTTTTGGTCGATTGCATCACAAATCGGTACAGGTGTAAATACAGGTGTAAATGGGGTTTAAAATATTTTGAGCTTGTCCACTTTCGACCACTTATTTATTTATTTTTTTCCAAAGATGGTCATTTTAGGTAGTTCTTATCACACAGACCTATGTTCAAGTGTTTGTTTTTAATTTGTTTTTGATGTCATAAAAAAATGGGGTGTAACAGCATGATTGACATGTCTGGACTGCCTCGGGATCACTACTGCGCAGGCTCGGGCTCTGCACAAAGCAATTGGTACAACCGTTAATGGGCTATTTCATCAAGCTATGCCTTTGTTTTTGAATAAGCGACCTCTAGTGGCGTAACTTACATACTGTGCCTTTAAATATTCTTTGAGAGCAAATATTCTTTCGTGGGCCCTAAGCACCTTGTGTAGTTTGTGTAAAGAAAGGAGGGCAGGCACTGATCATAAGAGTAAGGACCCTTAAAAAGTATGTAATAATAGTCCAAGCTTTCCCAATCTTTTTCTAATGTTCACATAAGGAGTGTTTTAATGGATATAGGAACACTTGAAATATCCTAAATATGTGCACTTTGATAAATTACGTGATAAATGGTTAACCTTGCCCTGCCTTTGTATGTGTTATAAACAGTAAGAAGGAACTGATCAGTCAGCATCACTGACATCCTGATATCCTTCAGAATTTCTGACAGCTGAATCTTTCCTTCTTTCATAGCAAAATGGAAGTTGATAATGATTATACATTTGTCATGCTAGGTCAGAGAGGAAGAGATGTATTGTTTTATTGGTGTCACTATTTAAATATTTCAAGTACTATGAGGGTGATTTATTACTATGGGGCTAACATCTCAAATCCTCTCTCATTCTTACTCAATAGATGATTAATCACTTTTAAGGCCCATTATTTGGATGTGTGGCCCTTCAAAACTGATTAATGGCAACTGCTAAAAACAGGGTACAGTTGCAAGAGCCATTAATAAGGTCTCACTTAAACTGGAACTTAAACAGCTGATGTTGTTGACTTATTCTTTGAGCACAGGAATAAACCACATAAAATGCACTTTATTACTGTTATTCTTGAATAATGTAGCTATGATTAAACTAATATCTTATTACACTTTTAAAACTGACTTTTTTTTTTTTTTTTTTTTTGCACTGGCTCTTCAGTCTCGCACTGCAAGTTTACACAATCTACCCTACATTCTGAACACTCTGCATCAGAACCACTATCAGCTTTGAGAGGCAATTTGGGCCAAGTGATATTCCTGGTGGGCCAGGGGTGTTCCAAGATCCATTTTTTTCAGCATTTGCAATACTTTACTTTTTTTTTCTTGCAATTTGTGGACATGTTCTTTGCGAAGGCGTCCAAATGCAGAGGACACATTTGGAGTCCGCATTTGAAGGAGCCTTCGAAATGGGGCAGTCTTCGCCACGGTGATGCAATCGGTCTTTGAATGCAGCCTTTCAAGGGATGCAGCCTCTGAATTGGGATGCAGCTCTAGGCTGTGTTTAACTGCACTTTTAGATAAATACTTGCAAACTTCCCTAAGCACTTCCCCTCAGGGGAATCCCCATCGCCATTTTGTTTTCAACTTTTTCAAGCAGACAAGGGGAGTTTATTTGGACAGACTCTCAACTCCTCGATTTTGACAGAGGGAGCGAGTCTACTCATATGTCTACTCAACGTAAGCAATGACATATGAGTGAATAAGACGGAGGGGAGATAGCATGGGAGGGCCATAAAAAAGTGGGCTTAAACGCAGCCAAAGATTAATAATGTCAGCCATATTGCTTGTCCATACCTTACGTGTATCTGAGAAGTTTAGAGATAGTGCCCTCTTGTGCTAAGCAAAGACAGCAATTGTTAAATATGTTAAATTGTCCAATGTTATCTATTGTTATCTAATCATCTAATTTGGACTATTGCCATTAGCCTGCTTCTAGATTTTTTGAGTCATGAAGAGTAAAACAATATCAAATTGCTCCAAGTTGGCCATATTGTCTATAATTAGCTGTTTGTTATTCAAAACTGCATATTAAAACCTGTTTAAAGCAGTACTCTTACTTTTGTGTGCTCTCATCTTTGAAAACAAACCAAAGCCATGTGCTGTGTGGCTTGGGGGATAGGGTTCTTGGTTTATGATGAGAAGTTTGAATTTTGGGCAGCATGATCAAGTTGTTTTTCTTGACCTTGCCTCATATGCAGTACAATGAAGTCTGAGCTTATGAGCTGAATATTGTTCTACTGTGCGTGACCTCATGATTGCAGCTTGCGGCTATATTTATTATCATCACAATCATTATAATTAATATAATTGTTTTTTTTTTTTTTGTTTGTTTTTTTTACCTGACTGGACCTTATTTATTAATTGTCCTGCCAGATTGAATACAGACAGTGGTTAATCAAAGTGATCTGCTATGGGGACAAACACAAAGTGCTCAACACATCTCAGGTGGCTTCTAAAGTAAAGGCCATCAGTCTCCTTAATTAGGTCTTCTCATTTGAGCTGTGTCTAAAATCACCTCAGTGCAACTCCTTTTCTCAAGCTCTCACCAATTTTAATTAGGCCCAATGGAATGTTAGCCCTGTTTTTCCTCTGTTCTTGCTCATTATAAAATTAAACAAATGAATATTTGACTTTCGTATATGTCCTCTCCACCCAGGCAGACAATGCTCATCTCCTCAAACTCTCTTACAGTGAGGGGTAAAGAGAAAAGAATTCCCTGAAGTGGAATAGTAAATGGAGCTGTGAATAAGAGTGTGATATATGATCAACCTCTCTTCCCTCTAACCTGGGCTAATTAACCATGTCAACACAGGAGAATATCCCCTTCTGTACTGCTCTTGAACACTGTCCAAACCTCCTGTCCTTCTGCCATCCTCTTTTTTTAACATTCTTTAATTAAGGTCCACTACATGCTCTCAATAACAGAGGACATGCATAAAAAAAGGAATAGATACTTTTGAAAATAAATGGCACTTTCGGTTTAAAATCTGTTATTTCTTTCTTTTTTTTCTTTTTTTAAGCATAAAAGGAGATGTTTAACTCTGCAAATTACTTGTATGTGAAACATATTTCCAGTAAGTCTGTCAGTAACAGTGCAATTCCGAGCGTTCCCGACATCACTCTCACATGAATTTGGATGGGCAATGATTCAATACAGGTGTTACAGATCCCTTGTCTTCCTGGACTCCATATCCCATGATCCTCCTGTTTCATCACCTGCACTCACTTCCCTCGTCAGCTCCTCATCATCACAGATCACCTGCACCTGGACTCTATCATCTGCACTCCCTTTATAATGCACTCACTCCCTGCACTCCTTGTCCGTTCTCTGTTTTGTTAAGATGTATGTTTGGTGTTCCCTGCTTTCTGTTTAATAAATATATCGTACGTATTGTGGAAATCCGTATCAGCCTCATCTCTACACCAGCATCCGTAACAGAAGAACGGACCAATACCGCTGGATCTCCACAATTTAAAATGGGAATCTTCCTTCAAGCGGTGGCTCCTGCTTCTCCTGTGCCTCTCTCTACAATGTCCGCAGCGGAACGACTCATCGGGCTCCTCCAGTACGGACGTTCACTGGAGAGGTATGTGGAGGAGTTCGTAGAGCTAGCTTATTTGACTAACTGGTCAGATGCTCGTCTTATCGCCCTGTTTCTGGATGGGCTGGATGAGAACACTATCCGCTTTGATGAACCTGATGATTATGTTTCCTTAACTGAGACTATAAATTTAATTTTGTATTTAAATGGCTCCAAGTTTCTTGTCAATGTGGTTCAGGAAAAGTGTTCATCTCGTCCAGTCCTTCCGGAAACACGGGTGGCCTGGCCAGTTAGTCAAGCTCCGTCTTCCTCCACATACCCCTCCAGCGAATTGTTCCCCTGTGTTCTGCCGGGCCCACAAATCTCCGCTGGGTCCGGTAAACCCAAGAGGAGGAAGAAGAAAAAGGGCAAGCTCTCGCCAGTCTCCGCTGAGCCCGCTCCAATATCTCCTGAGCCCGCTCCAATATCTCCAGAGCCGGCTCCAGTATCTCCAGAGCCCGCTCCAGTATCTCCAGAGCCCGCTCCAGCCCTTTCCGAGCCTACAGCTCCAACCCTGTGCGAGCCACCAAGTGAGGTGGCCTGGCTTATAGACTTTTGGACCGAGCCAAGTTCTCCAGTCTCCGCCGAGCCAAGTTCTCCAGTCTCCGCCGAGCCAAGTTCTCCAGTCTCCGCCGAGCCAAGTTCTCCAGTCTCCGCCGAGCCAAGTTCTCCAGTCTCCGCCGAGCCAAGTTCTCCAGTCTCCGCCGAGCCAAGTTCTCCAGTCTCCGCCGAGCCAAGTTCTCCAGTCTCCGCCGAGCCAAGTTCTCCAGTCTCCGCCGAGCCAAGTTCTCCAGTCTCCGCCGAGCCAAGTTCTCCAGTCTCCGCCGAGCCAAGTTCTCCAGTCTCCGCCGAGCCAAGTTCTCCAGTCTCCGCCGAGCCAAGTTCTCCAGTCTCCGCCGAGCCAAGTTCTCCAGTCTCCGCCGAGCCAAGTTCTCCAGTCTCCGCCGAGCCAAGTTCTCCAGTCTCCGCCGAGCCAAGTTCTCCAGTCTCCGCCGAGCCAAGTTCTCCAGTCTCCGCCGAGCCAAGTTCTCCAGTCTCCGCCGAGCCAAGTTCTCCAGTCTCCGCCGAGCCAAGTTCTCCAGTCTCCGCCGAGCCAAGTTCTCCAGTCTCCGCCGAGCCAAGTTCTCCAGTCTCCGCCGCCTACGAGCCCTCTGTTCCAAGAGGCCCACTCCTGCCCACAGAAACAGTCCCTTCATCAGACTTTTAAAGAATCTCCTTAAATTCCCCATGTATTTTTTGGGGGGGGGGCTAGTACCCGTTCCGGTACCTGTGGGTGGGGAACTCCTGGGCGGGGGTTCTGAAGCGCCAGAGCCCACCAGGGCACCTGACCCTCCATGGCAGCCCGCTGCACCTGACCCTCCATGGCAGCCCGCTGCACCTGACCCTCCATGGCAGCCCGCTGCACCTGACCCTCCATGGCAGCCCGCTGCACCAGACCCGCCATGGCAGCCCGCGGCACCTGACCCTCCATGGCTGCCCGCGGCACCTGACCCGCCATGGCTGCCCGCGGCTCCAGACCCGCCATGGCTGCCCGCGGCTCCAGACCCGCCATGGTTCATGGATCCGCCCTGGAGACCTCCGTTCCTGTCCGCTCCTCTCCCTGCACCTGCATGAGGTCTCCAGGGCGCCCGCCCCCCCCTCCCGGTGTCTCCATCTACGGCGCGAGGTCGGGAGGGGGGGAGTACTGTTACAGATCCCTTGTCTTCCTGGACTCCATATCCCATGATCCTCCTGTTTCATCACCTGCACTCACTTCCCTCGTCAGCTCCTCATCATCACAGATCACCTGCACCTGGACTCTATCATCTGCACTCCCTTTATAATGCACTCACTCCCTGCACTCCTTGTCCGTTCTCTGTTTTGTTAAGATGTATGTTTGGTGTTCCCTGCTTTCTGTTTAATAAATATATCGTACGTATTGTGGAAATCCGTATCAGCCTCATCTCTACACCAGCATCCGTAACAACAGGCCCTAAATTGGATGTGTTTTTGTGGAGTACAGACAAGTGGAAGCAACTGCTGAAGATATAAACTAGCAAAGAATATCCTGCATTGCTTGTTAAGGGTGCTCAACTGGCCAACATGGGGCTGCTTCTCCACAGTTCTCAATGTCATAAATTACCATAAGTTTAACAGTAAGTTGTTAATGAGCTGAATTATAGCTGTCATAAAAGTAGGATGTTGCTAAATTAGCCAACGACATAACATTTCTTTGTTGTATTTGTCAAAGCAAAATATTCAAAATGAACAAATTTAGAAGATCTGATTCACGGAAATGAATTAGATGTGAATGGTGGCCTGTTATCTATATCTTCCTAAATTAAATAGCTGAATATCAGTGTTTAATATGCAGCTATAAACAGTTTCTCAATTTCCGCACCTGCAAAAGCCAGTTGAATTGATTGATGGCAGCAGCCTCCAGCTCTCCATGTCCCACTTTAATAGCCTCACGTTTTCCTCAGGTTTTTTTATTTTATTTTATTTATTTATTTATTTATTTTTTTTTTAAGTTGTCTCTCAAAACATCAGATTTCCTTTTTACCACTGTTCTTATTTTGTTTGATCACCTGAATTATATGCTGCAAGCTACACTGCTTCAAAGCAGCACATTCCGTTCAGGTCCTCAATCTCCTTTGCAAGTTACACCGTAGCAGTGAGATGACAGATTATTTATTTATTTTCAATACTATTCCTCTCCAAAGTTGTAAAGAGTACCTGAAAATCATACTTAAGTAAAAGTACAGATCCCATACAGGAAAATAAATAAATAATAACTCCACAACTTACAAGTCACCAATTTAATACTGCTCTTACTAAAATGTAGTAATCATGTGTTTTGTTTTGTTTTATGCAGATTGATAACCATTTGAATTACCACAGTTTTATTACAAATACCATGGTTAAACTATGGTTAGCAAAACCATGGTTCATTTTCGTGTTAGCAAAACCATGGATCATTTTTGGATGAATGAATGCGTAGAAACTGCTTTAAAGAAATCTAACAATGTTAAACATTTAGGTTAATTAATCTTAAACAGTAACATATTGACAGCACAACTTTGAATATTAATTAAGAATTTTGGCATAAATATGTGAATTACATACAGTGAAATGATTGTCAATGAAAAATTGTCACTAGTTTAAACGAGCACTGACGCCCCATGGTGAAATAATCATGTATGTTTACGAGTCACGGCTTTCTCAGATCGGCTTATGTTGGATTATTACTAAGTTCTGTTGAGTTTGAAAAAAATTGGTACACAGTGATCATGAGAATATCGCTTCTCCTGTCTCGGAAAATGTCTGGATTTTGAAATCATCCTGTGGATCCTCATTTTAAGAGGCATTTATTTGCCCATACTTCTTTCTTTGTCATGTGGTGATTGATATCTTGAATGTTTAAGCACTGATTTCAATGTGAAAAGTACTATGATAGATTTTAGTTTGTACCATCTTTAGTTATGTAATGTTTAGGCAAGTTATCTTAGTAGTTTTGTCATCATTAATATGTCGAACTTGGATTAATCATTCTTCCAGTTACAACACCTACATTTTCTCTGAGGTAAATAATAATTTAACTTGACATTACTAATTGTTTACTGATTTATGTAGTGATAGTGCATTACTCCTTTTAACTCATATTATACTGGGTATTATTTAGTATTTTCATTAATATTGTCCTTGTGGATCTAGTTTCTGCATTATAATTTGGAATTTGATTTCAGTACATTTGCATCATTAACGTGAGTGCAGCATCTGTGACTAGGTGATGACTCAGGACGAGATGTCAGCTTCATTGTTTTATTCATGATTTTGTCACTTTGGATTTACTACAAAAATTATATATACACAGAACAGCACTTGTTTTTCTGCCATGGGGTATTGCATTAGATGTGAAGAATACAAGCTGCTCTGCCAAGGTAGTTTACTCAGAGTATGCTATGAGAAATTCATAATGCATAAAAAGTGCAACCAAAAGTATGCAAAGATGTGGATATTTCGTCATCTATAGGAGTTCACTTCTGTGTTCATAACCACACCGACCATGTAAACTACCCCCCCCCCCCAAAAAAAAAGAGAAATAAACAAAAAAAGAAAAAAAAGAACAACAACAAACAAACAAACAAACAAAACATACAACTTTTACGCTACATACCAAGTCTTTGTAAATGTCATAACCATATGGGATTATTTCATACATTTGCAATGGAGAGGACTGCAGGCCTGCTTATTTTTTTATTTCTTTTCCCAAACTTATTGCAGTTTTGTCTGACAAGCCTGCTTGGTCCATCAGAAATTCTGTTGCACACTGAAGCTCTGTAGTACATATACCTTTGCTCATATATTATATATATATATATATATATATATATATATATATATATATATATATATATATATATATATATATATATATATATATATATATATATATTATAGTCTATGAGCAGACGTATATGTACTACAGTATATGTAGCTTCAATGTGCAACACAATTTCTGATTTATATATATTTACATGGTGATTCAGTCAAGCTGAATTTGCCCTTTCTCACTTGTGGTACTACATTCAGCACAGTAACCAAAGACATTGACATAACATTCAACATTCCTTACAACCATTGACCAGCCAATGGTAATGTTAAACCTGTTTCAAGTAGTCTTTAAATTACTGCAAGTCATGGGCTTCTATGATTGTTTTATTAAGATGCTGATTTGACATCCTTACCGCAAAGTTCAGGACAAGACAGATGAAACTACGATCAGAAATAATGCCACACAACTTTATAGTTCAGACTTATGCTATAATGCAAGGTAGATGGACTAATCATATTTAATTTCAATGTTTTGCATATTTTCCTGTACTTTATTAATTTCTTAAGGGAATGATCTAATGGAGGTGATGTGCTGTGAGGTTTGGCTGTATGTGGCTGCATTGCAGTTATACTACTCTCTAAACAGACACAATTTGTGGCATTGTTCTGAATTTTTACCCTTAATTCACATATTTCTTTACCCAGTTTCATGTATTGGCTGTAATCTTCCCGTGGCATACTCAAGACCTTTTACTGCAAATCGCTAGATATAAATTTACTGTTAATTCAAAATGTCAATGTTATTTACTTCCTGAAGTAATTTACTTAATCTGTAATTAACTTGCTGTTCTGCTGGCAGCAATACGAGCACCAGTAGGAAAGTTTGACCAAAATAGCAACACTTACTATGGGGGATGGGGCATAGAGAAGGGATGATGGGAGTGCAGTATTGATATATGCCTGTGATAGGATGAACTGCAGTGGTGACTGATATCAACCACTTGAAGGTATAGAAGGAATAACATTTCAAAGTATCAAGAACTTTGAAGAACATCCAGGTTTTTCTTAATGTTGAACAATTCATAACAGCGGTCAAGATTAAACCCAATCCTAAGTATTAAACTTTGCATTATCTCACATTGTTTGTGCTATAGGCATGAATGACACCTTAAAGGTCCCAATCTTCCTGATCCCATGTTTCAAACTTTAGTTAGTGTGTAATGTTGTTGTTAGAGTATAAATAAAATCTGTAAAATTTTAAAGCTCAAAGTTCAATGCCAAGCGAGATATTTTATTTAACAGAAGTCACCTACATCGAACGGCCAGTTTGGACTACGTCCCTCTACTTCCTTCTTTAATGATGTCACTAAAACAGTTTTTTGACTAACCTCCGCCCACAGGAATACACAAAAAAGGGGGAGTGGTCTTATTGCGCTCCCACGGAGAAAAGCAAGAGTTGCGTTTGTAGAGTGTGTTTGTCGCCATGTTGTCGAAACGGTGTTATTTTCATCCCGCAGTCCAATCACGTTTGTTTGACCTTCCCAGGGACGCTGTACTTAGAGATCAATGGTTGCAATTTATGTTTAACTCGTTTCCCGAAAATTATAATTGTGGTATCCTTACTGCAATAGTTAATGTTGGACTGCAGTGCACATAATGGCCACAAGGGGGGGACTATGTTTATGTATATGGCTGTTTTCCGTATGAGGTACTCTTCTGAGTGAGTGCTAACGTTGTACATTTTCTGTCGCTGCTTGTGGAGATTAAAGATTTCAGTCTCTCTGGAATTACTGTCTTTTGTATTCATTCGGCACAACACCACAATAATCCACATGTAAAACTATGTGCAGTACACGTTATGGTAAGAGGCGTGACCTTTCTGGGCAAGGAGCGCTAAGCTGCTGTCGAATCACAACACAGGAACCGCTGGCACAATCAGAACTCGTTACGTATTTCTGAAGGAGGGACTTCATAGAACAAGGAAGTCATCAGCCCGTTTTTATGATAGTGGAAACAGCGGTATACAGATAAGTAAATTATGTGAAAAATACTGTGTTTTTTTACACGCGAAACATGAACACATGTTATATTGCACACTATAAACACAATCAAAGCTTCAAAAAACCACGAAAAATGGGACCTTTAAAGTGACAGTGACAGTTTCTATCATTGTTGTTCCAGACCTGTATGCACTTCTTTCTTTCTTTTATAACACAAAATAAGATGCTGTATTTTGAAATATGCTTCAGTGTTTTTATTGATTTGTCCAATGTTGTTTTGGACCCCACTGACTTTCAATGTATGGAAAAAACAAACAAAAAAAAAAAAACGTCAAAACATTCTTCAAAATATCTTTTCCATTCTGCAGAGGAAAGAAAGTCAAACAGGTATGGAACAACATGAGGTTGAGTAAATCATTACAATTTTTAATTTTGGGATGAACTATGTCTTACAGCTTATTGAGGAGAGGTGTATTGGTTTTCTGTGAAGATGTTGAGTTGGTGGTCAATAAAATGCATTAGCGAGCACCACTCACATTTTTTCTTCTTCAGAAAATGTAAACAATATGAAAATCTGGTTTAAGTTATTGTCAAATACATTGTATAAAAGCTGAAATATCAGGAGTAATAAAAATTCAGATTCTGTCTCTGAGGTGATCTGATAACATATTAATAACCAATTAACACATAACAACCCCCACAAGTAGCCAGCTAATTCTCCAGAGGGCATTTATGCAATTCATAGCTGCATTAGTTGATTACTATTGGGATCTATGATTTCTCTCTGAACTCTGTCTTTATTGCCAGTTATCTCACATTTAAGAGGGCTTGTCTTAGATTTCTCTCTCTCTCTCTCTCTCTCTCTCTCTCTCTCTCTCTTTCTCTCTCTCTCTCTTTCTCTTAACCCTTGTGTCTCTCTTTAAGAGCCAATAAAAGCTGAAACCAAGTAGGTAGCACAATAATTTATTTTGCATAAAACATCTAAGACTTTACACATTCAGATCATCCCTCCATCATGCTCCTGTTGTGTTATTTTCACCCTATAATGAGTCTGCACAAATTGAGTTTTCCAACGTGGAATAACACAAAATAGGTATAATTTTAAAGCTTAGTAACTGAGCTTTTTAATGGATCTAACCATTTTGATAAACTCTTACGTCTCTATAAACCCGAGTATACCGCCCACGGGCATCACCTAGCAATGAAAAAAAAAAAAAAAAACTACTGCCTTGATCAACAAAAAGTGGGTGTCATTTGAAAGCATAGTCTCTGAACTTTACAATGCATGTAGCCAATTCAATTAGTGCTGAGTTATTTGCTGATAAATAGAAAATAATGTTTTCATAATTTAACTAAAAACATATGTAGATTTCAAGTGGCATTTTTACTCATAACTTCATAAAACATGCAGAAATTATAGAAATTTCAAAATCATCAATCCATTGTGTCGATCACGAGATCCTTCTTATGGAGGAACGCCATTAAAAAATGCCTGTCAACGGCTAAACAAAAAGGCCCCATTGGTTTCAAATGCTGTAACTTTTGATTACTTTTTACTATCACCACAAAATTTGATCAAGATTCAGCAGCTCACATGTTGAGCATCAAAAAATAATTTTCCTCTATCTTATTTCCTTCCTGAATTATTGCATGTCAAATTAGAAAGATATGTAAAATTATAATACAATTATATTTGTTTGTCTTTTATCAGCAGTTTCTCAGCAAGAGAATGTCCAATTGTCCAAATGTCCAATTGTAACTAATCACTAATCACCACACCCAGCTGCAGCTCATTACCAGGACTATAAAAGACTCTTACACACATCACCTCACCACTAGATCTTGTTTTCCCTGTGATACATTTCCAAGCGTTTATCCTGTTTCCCTGTCTGCTCCGGTTCCTAACCCCTGTCTGATTCTCCTGTTCTGTGATTGATAGCTGCCTGCCTGTCTCTGATGTTCCTGTTTGCCCCGTTTGACCATGCCTGTACGACCACGCTCAACATTTAATAAAGCTTTGCATGTGGATCTTACTCTGAGTCCCACCTTCGTTACACTCTGTTACATCCACCTGATCACATTTTCAATTTTACATGCAGATTTACACACAGCCCAACCAGGAATTTTCTCTGGGCCTAGACAAGCAGGGGAGCCTAAAAGCCATTGGAACAATGATATGAAGCAAAATTTTATTTATTGTGATATGATTGCTTTAATCAACAGACGAGAGAACAGCAATCAGTAAATGGAAAATGGAACCAACAAATGGGGATTAGAAAATTCATTTGTGTGATTTAAGTAAAATAAACGGATAAAATGCTTACTTACTTAAGTTAAGTCCTCCTGTGCTCTTGAGCACAGAAGCTGTCGGTCCGCTGTGATCGTCTCTGCTTTGTCTCAAGGAGTATCGATGATCTTAAGGTTGTTCAGGAAAGTTTCGACGCCAGGTATGCCAGCTATTTACAATTATTATGTAATATGGTATATTACTATACTACACATACTAAGCTAAATACTCCTCTCTAAAGTTCATTTTTCTTGCTGACTAATGAGTTTATGGTCATGATGAATATGTTTGTTCTGAGGTAACTTAAATGTGGCGTTACGTTTGTTTACCAGCGTTTTTATTGCCGTCTTTCCGCGTACGAAACAATGATTGAGCGCGATTACTAGGAGACATGATATGGATTTTGCTAAGTTGAACTGTATCTTTTAACATACCTTTATTTGTTCATTCATGTTTATTTCGCGCTGTAACTGGTATTAAAGTGGAGGAGAAGATCAGTTCACGTGCGCGTCAGGCTGCCGCTTCTCTAGAACTGAGGCGTTGCGACCTGTCACAGCACTTTATAGAGCGCCAAATCTGTATCTTCGTGCTTTTTAAAGCGGGTATATGCAAATCCTTGACCTTTCCTAGTGGGTATATGGCCTATACCTGGGTATCACATAGACTACACCACCGTGGAGTCCCCCTCAAGAGAAATCGCGGGGGGCCCCCAAGCCCGCGCTTTGTGTGGTGAGTAAACATGCTACTGGTTCAGAACAACCCCAAATACATTGCAAAAAGCCCGACCAAGACCGGTTGGTTATCGGAGCAATCGTGCACGCGCCGTTATTTCAAAAGAACATAATATGGAGTTTTTGATAGGAACGTAGCCTAATATTTGCGCTATTATAGTCAATTATCAAAAAAACAAAAACAAACAAACAAAAAAAAAACATCGTTTTCGGTTTCAAGGAAGTAACATACTAACTATTCATGTTACATTAAAGTAATAGGCCTACTGTTAGTATGTGTTTTATAATAGGGCCTCATCAGGGTGAAAAAAAAAATAATAATAATAAAATAAATAATAGGCCTAATACACTTGCAACTTACGTTTTGCTTTACATTTTTGTGTCTAAAATGCTAAATAATAGTTAAAAGTAGTTAAAAGTTTATAAAGTTGTGTAGGACCTACAGTACAAACAGCTTGTGAAAATGAAAACATTAAATTCAATGTTAAAAATATTTGTTAAATGCCATTTTATTTATCTTCTTATATAGTTTTATATCTTATATTGTTTTATTTTTGTAATGTGCTTTTGTAAAGTCATGCTTTTGTAAAGTCATACTTTTGTTATAACATAGGTTAACAGGCATGTTGTTTTGAACTGCTTTTACAATCATTAGGTTACTATTTGTAGTGTAATAATTTTTGGTAAATTGTATTAAAACCAGACCAAAAATCCTAACAATCAAACTAAATCATAATAATTATTAATGTAAATATATATATATATATATATATATATATATATATATATAAAATAAATAAAAAAAAATTAAAAAATGCATTGTCCCCATTTTTTAATTAGCCTAATAGATAACAACAAATGAGATTTCAGTGATATTTTGACCACTCAAATAGGAAATGTCCCCAGTTTCCATTTCAGAAATCTGGTCACCTAACATGATCAGCATATCTGACTTAAAGGACACGGCGGAGGCTCTGGTCGTTGTTGGAAGACAATTGATCTCATGTGAGGTGGCTACTGTCATCTTCCAGGTCACGTTTGCAGAGGGCGATTGGCACAAATACTGCTGAAAACAGACAGAGATTAATGTTGCTTAATGTGCTTAGTGCTCTTACAAGTTAATATTCTGATAAAGTAAAACTATAGAGTATGATTTAAATTTTATTAGAATAGATTATTTCAAATGCCCTTTTTGTTCCAATTCTTTATTTCTCAATTACTTTTATATTTTCAAAATAAATCAACAGTTCACTTCAGGGCTTTAACTTTAAATAAGCCAAAACTCAGACCAAAACATGAGAATTTTAGGGCAGGTCCATATTTTTAAATTGACATGAAGTTTTGATTAATTGAACTTGTCCAAGGTTTCATAATTGGGGAGAAACAAACAGGATTGCAGTTGTCCTGGTGCGCTTCTACAAAGACAGCAAACACATTGCCGGTATTTATCTGTATTTCATGTCATTTTTACACGGAAAGTACATCCCACCCAGCCCTCCGCAGAGAGAATTGTCTCTGTGATTTAAGACACTGCCATGCCGTGTGTGTGTGTGTGTGTGTGTGTGTGTGTGTGTGTGTGTTGACAGCACAGCAGTGAGAGTTAGAGGCTTGGTGAGTAATAGGTGATGGTGCTTTGCCAGACTTGCTCTAACGTTCATAAATTATAAAGCGAGCAATTATGGCTTTTTCCAGAAATTAGCTAAGGAAGCTGAGTGTGTGTTTATATAATATACACTACATACATACTGTTCCACACCTGGGCTTCCAGTAAGCACCCGGTGTCAATAATTTATGCTTCCCTGTCTGTGGAATGTGTTTAAGCACATTTTCATAGTGTTTGTGGTGATAATGGCAATGATGCTATTCGGTGAAATGTGCCTCTGGCTTATTAGTTCATCCCTGCAAATCAGAGGCCAGCCAAAAATCTATCAATTTGACAATGACCAGTTTTTGTTTTGTAATTGTTTAGGTAAATGCCTGCATGAGAACACATTTGAAAATTCCACTGAAACCTTCAAGATTGTTATGAACATTGCATTACCATTAATATTATTAATATAATGTGATGAAAGAAATCAACATTGAATGCAGTGATTAAAGACAGAACAAATATCCAGTACATTGATGCAGAGGTGATATCTTTGTTAAAAAAGGGAGATATTTTAAAGCCTTTTATCATTTTAGCACAATGATTAACATTTAATGGAAAACTAAAATGCCTTTAGAGGCCATTCTTCAAGTAACTTGATGAATTAGTGGCTACAAGTAATGTAATTTTGCAAATGTTGAAAAGGCTGAGGGACTATGCTGAAAAAAAAAATGAGTACAATTTACATGAAAAAAAAAAAATAGGAAACAATTTTTTCACTCAAAAAAGTAAATGTAACAGCATGTTTTCAAATAAAGACTACACACAATTACAATTTGTGTTGTGTCTTAAGTAAAGTTTACATACTGAGTTTCAAGTAAATTGTACTCACTTTGTTAAAAGTTTCTTAAAGGTGCAGTATGTGATTTCTGATTTAATTGCTCCGCCCTCAAAATACACAAACAAGCATTGCAAGTTTGGATGTCTCTTTATCATAGTTGAAGCAAAGCAAAATAATGTTTTGTGAAAAATAAAAAAAAAAAAAAAAAAAAAGATGTAAACAACAGTGTATACAAGCAAGAGTTTGTTGTTAGTGGCCAGCAGCACACCAGCTCTAGACAATCAATGACACTCAAAACTGTCCTGTTACTATAACTAACATTACAACAACAGCATACCTTTGATCTATGAAACAGCAAAACCAATGTTACTCACATATGGAGCAGAAAAAAACACTAACTGTGTGTCCGTTTTCAGGCCTTCCCGCTTAGGTCTCTGCAGTGCTGGAAAGCTTTTCTAACGTGGGTCCTAAAGCTGTTTCCTGATCATAACCAAAGACTATAGAATAACACAAGACATGTCACTCCTATTGTTTTGAATGGGAGAAAGTGTAACGCGCAATATGGCGGAATAAGTCCCACCTTCAAAATAAGAGCCAATCCCTGACTGGTAAAGTGTTCATGTCACTGCAGCGGCCATTAGAAGCGCCAGTTTCTATAGAAACAGTCAGACACCTCAGAAATGAGGCACAAGAAATGTGCGTTTAGGTCTGCGCATGCACATTAGCTTGATCCAGCCTAAAAAAATACATTTTTTTTTGTCATGATTCGAGCGTTTGAAAAAAAAAAAAAAATGAGACAGTTGTTGTCAGATTTCATTGGTGATTTCAAATATGAAATGTAATTGAAAGCTTGCAAACAGCTTTGGAGAATTTGATGTTTCCCCATTCAAAGAGATAGGAGCTGCAATTGCATGGCCGAGAGGCGTTTCAAAGATGGCCGCCAAAGGAAATGACTTGTCTTAAAGGGACTTTGTCATAACCCTTCTTTTCTCTTTTATAATGTCTCTCAGCCATCTCTCTTTATACAGTCTTTCTTCAAATCTCCCTCTTAATCAGTCTCTCTCCTCCTCCATCATGAGTGGACACACCTTGTATAAACGGCTTGCGTGCGTGGCCCCTTTAAGACTACATCTGCGGTCAGATTATGCGATTGCTTTAATTATACTGATGTCATTCAGTATCTTATGTTGAGATAGATCGTTATTCATTTTTTATGTTTGTAGTTAATTGCAGTGATGGACAGTAACTAAGTTAAGTATTTTTACTTTGTTACTATACTTAAAGGTGCAGTAAGCAATTCTGAGAAATGCTGTTGATATTTCAAATCACCAAAACAAACATGCCCCTACCCAAAATGATCACACCCCTATCTTTATAGTTCTGCCCCCAAATTCACAAACACACTATGCAACACAGGCACCTCCCTCCTAATGCCCTTTACTGCTGATTGGCTTCAAGTGTGTTTTGGTGCTTGGTCCAATCCACGTTTCTCAGAAATCGCTTACTACACCTTGAAGTACATTTGTACTTCATTAGAGTATTTTTTTTATTTTGAATAACTTTTACTTCACATTCAGAAGCATTTAGTGTTCGATTCTTGCACAAACTGATTCTTTTTAATCATCCCGTTAAATAGGTTTGCAAATCACATCAAACAATTCATTTGCAAATTGGACTGATCGGATTGCAGCTGTTCTCGTGTCAACAAATCACTGATCCGTTCAGAGCGAGTCTCCAGTGAACTGAATTTACAACTCTGACTGAAAATTAGCCAAGAACTGGGGGATCCTCTGAGTGTGTGCGTCACTGATGGCGAAAAGTAAGTTGATGTTGAATTGTAGGATTAATTATTGTAACTCAAAATAATGTTTAGGTCACAACTGTCAGTTGTGAACTAAATCTGCTGTAAAGGGCGATCTGTTTAAGTCCACTGAAATGCTTTAATCGGGACAAGTCCACATCAATATGTCTACATATTGCGATCTCGAGTCGAACACAGATCAAAACAGAGCAAATCACCTTTTAAAACTAACTTGGCGCTTCAATTAATGGTAGTGTCGATTAGTTCATTGTATATAGTTCTTAAAATGGCTAAAATTCCACATTACACAGCTTTATAAATAGTTAATTTAACAAATTGAATATAAATTAATCACAAAACTTGCAGACAATGCTTTCAACAGAGGATCACAAAATGAATGGCTTGCTTCAAGTTCCTTCTGTGTTGTACTAACTTTAACTGATGCAATTAACTGAATTTAACTGTCAATGAATGTTACTATGGCAACTATTTTTAAAGGAAGCTACTATGTATTGGTATTGGAATCAAAATTAAATTAAAGCTGCAATCAGCGATGAAAGGGCCCTCGCACCCGGACTCACCGCCACCCGGTGGCCTTAGGAAAACTGTGAACAGTGGGCAACATGCATGTAAGCGAGTAAATACAAGGGAAATATGGCAAAGTCATTTCAAAGTGCCACACTTCTTGCTGCCAACAGGTGGTGCTTTGACTGTAACTGAATATTGCCGTAGATGTCTCCAGGCCAGGACTGTTATCAAACATGTGAAGTTTGGAGCAGATCAGACAGTAGCTGTGTCCCAATTCAGGGGCTGTGCACTTCGAAGTGCATGAAAGGGGTGGGGTTTTGGAGTGGAGGGTTGCCAGGTCTGCGCAACAAAACCATCCAAAAGTAGTGTAATCACAGCACAAGTGTAAAAGTATCCCAATCCCAGACATGGCAACAATGAGCCGAGCGTTGTTACATGGCTAGCGGCTGTGTGACAGACAGAGACAGTTGATGTTTGTGTTGCATTTTAAAGTACACATGAAATCAAAATTGACCTTATTTATTTTGTTAGCTCAAATTGCTAGTTTTGTGGTGAACAATTCATCCATGAAAGTCAATCCACACAAAACAAATTGTTTGGCTTCATAATATTTAATCAAAATCTGAAAATGCTCTTCCCCTCTGCAACGGTGCCCCTTCTCAGATGACATCAGTTTGACGACTTGGGTTGTAAACACTTAAACCACTCCCCTCCGACCGTTAGTCTGCTATGAGCGAGAGATGGAGAGGAGGAGCGCTAAAATAAAACTCTGCCCTCTATTCAATATTCCGTTTCACTTGGAAATACGTCACAGCACTGGAGAAAAGTCGTTTGCAACTTCCGGTTCACGTGGACTTTAAAGTTTTATGACTTTCTATTGGGTTTTGACACATTCACTGCCGACGACGATGGGACACTGGACCAAAATATGTATGGTTAAATTATTTAATGTTAGTTTTATACCGTTAGCAAGTTAACCTTGTTTTTATTTTACGTTAAATGAAATGTTAACTGTGTCAGTTGTTTTAACTAAAAGAAATTGCACTGACATTTGAAAATATACCTGCTGAGCATGACTATTTGTAACAGGCAAGAATTTTAAAGCTATGATGACCAAGAAATTTGAATGGACCATAGATCTGTTTTGTATGTTCAAATATTTCAGATTTTTATATATTAATATAATGCACTCCACCAGCATCTCCTTGCTCAGCCAAATGAAAGTGTACACAAATATGTTTTGTCGTTTTATATACTGATAATTTAAAATGTTATGCTATTTTTCTGATGTTAAATCAGTTCTGTTGTATATAGTTGTAAAAGGTACTTTAATGTAGCTTTAGAACAATGTATTTAATGTAAAAACATTTAATTTACATGATGAAAAAAATATATAGGCCTACGTATAATTTTACATGTAAAATTACAAGTTGCATAAAAGAAATAAACAATGAACAGAACAATTCTCTTTTATTTACACGTGAACATTATATATATATGCAATGCATTGGCACAGGGAGTCAATGGGGCTGTAGTCGTTAGGTGATAGGGCTAGGTAAATCTGGGTGTCATCTGCATAGCTGTGATATGCAATTTGGTTCTTTCTCATTATTTGGCTCAGTGGCAGCATATATAGGTTGAACAGGAGGGGTGCGAGTATTGAACCTTGAGGGACTCTGCATGTCATGAATGTCCACTCAGACTTATGGTCACCGATACTCACATAATAACCTCTCCCTTCTAAGTATGACCTGAACCATTTAATGACCATCCCAGAAAGCCCAACCCAGTTTTCCAGCCTGTCAAGAAGAATGTTGTGATCGACTGTGTCAAACGCAGCACTGAGATCGAGAAGAACCAGCATTGATAATTTACCTGAATCTGTGTTTATGCGAATATAATTTATTATCTTTATGAGTGCTGTCTCTGTGCTGTGATGTGGTCGGAAACCAGATTGAAAGTTGTCAAAATATCCATTCAAGCTTAAGAACTTGTTCAGCTGATTGAAAACAACTTTTTCAATGATCTTGCCTATGAAAGGAAGATTTGAAATTGGTCTGTAGTTGCTCAATATGGTGTTTGCTCTTTTTCAGGAGGGGCTTAACAACTGCAGTTTTCAGGGATTTTGGAAAAGTCCCAGAGAGAAGTGAGGCATTTACCACTTCTAGGAGATCTGCTTCTAAACAGTTAAACACGCTTTTGAAAAAAGATGTGGGAAGTGTGTCAAGGGCGCAGGTTGACGTTTTAAGGTGCTGTACTGTTTCTTCCAAAATTTTACCATCAATTGCTTCGAAAACAGACATAATAGCTACTTTCTGAGGTTGTGATCTGATCTGTTTTACCCCGGTGCAGCTCAAGGTTGTGCTGATTGCCTTTCTGATATTATTAATTTTCTCAGAGAAGAAGGAAGCATTTCACTGGGGATCTGACATGGGGGGTTTGTTAGTCTCTCTACAGTAGCAAAAAGATTGCGGGTGTTGTTTAAGTTTCTGTTTATAATATTTGAGAAGAAGGTCTGTCTAGCTTTGCCTAGTTCCACATTGAAAGCATGAAGAATATCTTTATAGATGTGATAATGGATTTAGAGTTTTGTCTTTCGCCACATGCGCTCAGCTTTTCTGCATTGTCTTTTCATATTTTGCACTGCTGTTGAGTTTCTCCACCATGCTTTTTGCTTGCCACTTTTCTTCCTGACTTTCATAGGAGCAATGTTATCAATAACATTCTGTACTTTTGAGTTAAAAGAATCAAGGAGAAAATCAACAGAGTCTACAGATATGCTTGGTGTTAAAGATATAGCCTTCATAAACAGTGCACTAGTATTCTCATTTAAGCATCGCTTTATGAGAGGCAGGAGAAGGACTGTGTCTGAGATGGGACATAAGTAGACCTTTGGTATTCCGTCTTTTATTGTCTTAACTTTAACCTTCCTGACTCTTCCATCGTTTCCTGGGAAACTCTTTTGTATAATGCCCATGGGCCAGTAATTTCTTTTAACTTGACTTTCCTTGAGCAGGACTATGTCTCCATGTTGAAGGTTACGTTCCTCTCTTTGCCACTTTCTGCGATTTTGAAGAGTGTTTAGATACTCCCTTCTCCATCAATGCCAAAAGGTGTTGGCTAAACTTTAAACTTGTCTCCACTGGCAGATGTAGAGGTCCCTTTCATTAAAGTTGCCATTTGGAGGTGGAAGCGTGCCAGTCTTTTGTGTGAGAACTGTTGCTGGGGTTAGGATGAGTGGATTGTTCAGATCTGTTGATACTGGTATTAACTGACAAGCATTTACAATAGTTGAAACCTCTGCCATGAATGTGATAAGGACTTCATGGGTGAGTTTTGCTTGACTGATTTTCAGCAACATAGAATCAAGAATGTGCCTGGTGATGCCTATCATGCGTTCCCAGCTGCCTCCCATGTGTGATGAGTGTGGTGGGTTGAAACTCCAAGTGCACTCGTTGTGACATAGGAAATTCTGTATTTCTTTGTTACTTGTGTGTGTACTGAATTTGAGTTCTTTACATGCCCCAACAAAGTTTGTACCACAGTTAGATCTTATCTGTTTAGCTGGTCCGTGAATGGAGAAGAATCTTCGTAGAGCATTTATGAAGCTTGAAGTGTCCAGTGATTCAAACACCTCAATGTGTATAGCTCTTGTGCGCATGCATGTGAATAGTACTGCCCAGAATTTGCTGCTAGCGAGACCTCCTCTGGTTCGTCATGATGTGATTTTCCATAGTCCAAATACATCCAGTCCGACATAAGAGAATGAGGGATCAGTACTCAGGTGGTCCACAGGTAAGTCAGCCAATTTTTGTGTTTTTATCTTTCCCTTTCAGTTTGCGGCAGGTGACACAATGATGGATAATGCTACTAATTCTTTGTTTTCCACCAATAATCCACAGACCTGCAGTTCTTAAGGCACCTTCTGTGAAATGGCATCCTTGGTGTTGAACCTGGGAGTGATAATGTCGAATGAGTAAGGTTGTGACGTGACTACGACCAGGTAAGATTAAAGGGTTGACTTCATCTTTCTCAAAGGCTGATTGGGAAAAGCGGCCTCCAATCCTGAGTAGGCCTGACACATCTATGTATGGGCACAGATTGAAGAGAGGACTGTTCTTACAAATATCTGTTTTTCTCTCAAGGGACTTTAGTTCATCCTGACAGGTCTCCTGTTGCAGGATGCTTATCATGATTTCCTTAGCACTTTGCAGATCTTCTGCTGAATGTGGTTTATGACATGCATGCCATCCTCTGCATTCCTTTGATTTGTTGTCTTTGCTGAAGGAGCTATTGATGTGTTTTAGCCTTGAAATAGTATTTATAAGATGTCTGAAAACTTCTCAAAGTATGCAAGTGTTAAGTTTATGACAGACAACTTCAATGGCACAAACACTGACCTCGAGGTGAATCTCAGCATCAGATTCAGGATCAACTAAGTCTATGGGAGTTGAAGTTGTTGCTTCATGTTCAAGTGACGTGTACAAGAATGCTGGTCCTGTCACCCATGTGCTGTTCGTTGGGTTTTCAGCTGAGATTGATCTTGAAGCTTGATCAGCAGGGTTGTGGTTAGTAGAGACATACTTCTACTGCTCAGGAGAGGTGGATGTATCCAAGGACAACTTTACTATCTGAGTAAAAGGTGACAGCATCAAATTTGAAGTCAATCTCATCTGTGACAGTTTCAGCTATCTCCACTGCAAATACTGCTGCACATAGCTCAAGCCTTGGAATTGTAATTTCAGGACGAGGAGCGAGCTTGGCCTTTCCACAAATGAAACCAACATTTATTTCGCCATCTGAATCAGTGGTCTTTAAATAAGCAACAGACATATGCTCTGAAGATTGTCATTTTCTTCAGTTCTTTCAGTGAATCTCTACAAGTTTTCCATTCATTGAACATTTTCACTGACAGAGGAGCATCCCAGTCACATGTCTCCATTGTAAGCTCTCTGAGCAAAGATCTACCTTTAATGATTACAGGTGCTGCAAATCCAAATGGATCAAATAGACTGTTAACTAGACCCCAAAGATTAGAAGGTACCAGCACTCTTCATTTTCGGAAAGAGGTGGTGCAGGTTATGCATGCCTGTTTTCAAAAATCTTAGCCATGAACTCCAGAAAATGGTCCATCATGTGTGGGTGTTTTTTCAGCATACACGTGAGTGATTGGAGATGGTTACTTGCTTGTTGTCTGTTATTAGTAAGTCTTTGACGTGGACTGCAGGAGGGAAGTGGAGCAACCTAGCTGATTGATTCATCTTGATATTCTTCTTTTTGCATCATCTTCAGAAAGACAACGAGATCTTCCATTGATGGAGCTAGTTTGTCATCATCCTTCATGGACTGGAAGATATTGGTTGTATTGCTCTTTGTGTTTGTTGTTGCAAGTTTTTGTTTCAAAGATGGCCAGTGAATCAGATGCTTGTAATGGCAAAACTTCTCTTTGATTTGGATATTATTTTCACAGGGTTTCATTTGGCTGGGCCGTCCATTCTTGTTTTGAAAGTATTAACTTCAAATGGTTTGTGGGCACCATCCAGACAGACATCTCCTACTATTACCCATCCCAAAACCATCCCAAAAATTCCCATGCCAAGTAATTCTCTGTTTTTTCATCAAACTGTATGAGTCCAGCAGTGAGCAGGTCTCTGCATGCTAAGAACTTGGCTAAATTTAATATCTCTGCGTTTTCAGTTTTTGCACCATGTGGCTCATTTTCTACATTAGGTGAGTAATACCTGTTTGAGGTACAGCAATTTGATGGCTGAGAGTAATGACGTATTTGTGTGATGATTTGTGTGAATGTGAACACACTGACCTGGATGCAAGGCTCACGTTTTCCTTTGATAGCATTTTATTGTAGATTGTTCGAGAAGAAGGGAAGTTCATTCACTGTTTTTGTAATCACTGTTGAGTCTGTCTTTTCACTATTCTGCCCTCACAATGGCATCTCTCAACATTAAATGAATGATCTTGAACATAAATTATTAAGCACTATTTGTCATGCACTCCCTGGAATCTGCCTCTCTCTCACAGTCTCTCACTCATGCTCACTCTGATCACCCACACCTGCAGCTTATTATTGTCTCGTTTGGACTTGCACTTAAACTCCATTCTCACATTCAATCAGGGGCTGCGTCCGAAAACATAGGTAGCTGTCTTGCTGCCTCACTGTCTTATAAGAGAATGACTTGTACGGCAGCGTTTGTGCATGAAGGCACCTCACGAAACTGATTTCGGACAGACTTCTGAGGCAGCGTAATTAATGATCTACAGCAATATAGCGTGAGCTTTGGTGAAAACTAAACAAATATTTAATTATTGCAGTAGTAATTTCTTGATAGAAATAATATAAAAATTGAAATATGTTGGTCAAAATCGTATGTTTATACACAAACTGAGCAGCAAACGCAACTTTCGGACGCCATCTTTATTTTTCTAGCTCAACTGTCACACGGTGCGTTCCAAACGGGATATATCGCCCTCCGAAGGGCACTTCGGAGTGAAAATAATCATGGCCGCCATATTGAAGGGTCGTTCCAAACCAAAGTGCTCAAAACTGGCCACTTCAAAGGGCCCTTCGGAATGAAGGATTTCGAAGGGAACAACTGATGGACACTTCGGGCCCCCATGATCCTTTGCACAGGGAAGTTGTTTGACGTCACAGAATGGGTACAGGAGGTTAGGAGTTCGGATTTTAACTATACAGGTATGTATAATATTTTTCTGTACTTCTTTAATATTTATACGAGTTAGATTTGGTACATTATTATGGTCAAAATGACATTGTAATTAAAAAAAAATACTTTACAGCTCATTTATCAGTCCATTCAAATGTTTCAAATACATAGATACAATATAGCCTACATGCGGTAAACCTTAATAAATAAATAAATAAATAATAACGTTAAACAAAAGGCGCAGCTTGCACAATTTATCCTCCTTGATTGTCTCATTAAGATGACGCTGAAGTGCGTGCCAAAAGAACAGTTTTTTTTTTTACCCCTACACCCTTCATCCCTTCGAAGCAATCACTCCGAAGGGTAAACCCTCTGAAGGGATTAGGGCATAGGGATGAGCCCTTCCGAATGGAACGCAGGGATCGTATGGAAAGCACAGGATTGTGGGATATCAAAGGCAGCTAAGGATACATCCAAATTGATCTGAGGAAGGTATCTCATGAGACAGGAAGTGAAGCTAACATTGGATTCGGACGTGCCTTGATGCCTTACTACCTTGAAATGTGTCCTCAGAAGGCAGCATTTTCCAGTTTTCGGACGCAGCCAGTGTCTGGCCTTGGTGTTCTGATTTCAAGGACTAAGGACTTACCCATGTGATATTTACTCGTGCGGCAGTGATCTATAGGAATAGCTAAGTGGCTGTTCTTTGAAAGGAACTTACCTGTTTGATGAACTGATCTTTTTGAAGAATGTATCCTGTTTTACAGCATTCTGTGTTTTGTTTCATGTGAATGATGATTTAAAGAGAACTGCTTCTTCAAAGCCTTGGTTATCATCATATGTGCTTTCTAAATTGTAAAGTGGATGTTTAATGTTTGTATCTTACCTGGAATTCCCTACTTGCTAATGTTGGAGAATGTCTCCGGTTACGTGTAACCCTGGGTTATTTTATACAAGGTTATGTAAATGTTTTTTAATTTATTTCATTTTGAGAAAATGCAGAATTGTGTGCTTGTTTTATCATTAAACAGAAGTATACATGTTGTTCAGACATATCCAGGCCTGTAAGATGTTCAGTTTAACGTTATTGGCTGAAAAAAAAAAAAAAAAAAACGCTTGATCCCGCCTCAAGTCAGTTATGGCAACTGTAATTGGTCAGTATTTGTGTAAAAAAAAAAAAAAAATAATAATAATCTGAACTGCATTGTTTGAGTGTTAACAGGGTTCCCACTCATCCTGGAAAACCTGGAAAATTGATGACAAATTTTCCAGTCCTGGAAAACACATGGAAAATTACAGAAAATGTAAAATGTCCTGGAAAATCCTGTAGCTGTCCTAGAAAATCATTTTTTAAAAAGTTCTCTGGTTTTTCTTTAGTCGAGAACAAAGTTTTTCACTGACCTGAACAATCACCATTAATTGCAGAAAGTTTTGACACGTGAGAGTAGTATTTCTTTAAGTGATGTTGCAGCAGTTGTTAGTATATTGTTATAGTGTGCTATTAACTGCTTAAATGCATAATTTTTTGCTTTATTATGCAAGTTGATTTTCTGATGATATTTTTCCCAAACACATTTGAACATTTCCAAACCAATCAATCTTAATTACTACTATTAATTTTGTATTTAGTCATGAAGTTAGTTTATGAAGTCTTATTTTCTTTAACAGAAAAAAAATGAGCCAAAAAGAGATTTATCCCAAACTGAAAAGTAAAAAAAAAAAATATTACATTCCAACAAGAAAGATGCAATACTAATGCAATACTAGAAATTGCAGTTAAGACATGACCATTGGACAGCAAAATGCTCATTGGGTCAGCAGGGTCAGACAAAAACAGGTGGAGAAGAAAAGACCCGTTAACTGCAAAATAATTAAAGAATTAAGGTGAAGAATTAAGTGTGAAACCATCAGAAACCCTTTAGTCTTCAGTGCCACCATTTTCCAGAACTTCAAACTACCCAGATTCTCCAGAAGTGCGAGGTGTCAGGATCTCAGAGACTTAGGTTAGGTGAAGAATCCTAAAAAAATTGCCCCCCGTTTAAGAATAAGATACTGAATTGCATCAGTGTCTGAAAGCAAGGGATGTCAACCCAAAGCCAAACAATGTCAGGTGGCCCAGGAGGCTGACGCTAAACATAGATATATCTGAACTAAAGAGTGCTAATCTCAAAACAAACTCTAGCTATGACCAGAGGAGAAGCCACTCTACCAATGGTGGCTGTAAAGGTGGCCATTTTGTTTGCCAACATCAAAAATAAATCGTTCTAGCCAATGAAACTTCAGAGCCCTGAATCCCCCTTTATTTTTTCATTCACATGCCCAGGAAAAAAACTATATAGGAAAACCAAGCTCACCTTCCTGTGGCTCGAAAACTGAAGACTCCTCATCATGGAAGGAATGGAATATAAGGTTCTTTGAAAGGGTTAGTTCACCCCAAAAAATTATGTCATTAATGACTCACCCTTATGTCGTTCCAAACCCGTAAGACCTCCGTTCATCTTCAGAACACAGTTTAAGATATTTTAGATTTAGTCCGAGAGCTTTCTGTCCCTCCATTGAAAATGTATGTACAGTATACTGTCCACCATATGTTCACCATATACATATATGCAGTAGATTCTATTTACATACATACCTACACACACACACATGTATATATATATATACACTCATGTATGTGGATAGATTTTATTTATTTGTGGTACATATATTTCATCCAGTATCATAAAACTATAGCTAAAATTCCTGATCATTTTGATCAGGAACAGACTCATGCACACTTTACACATATAAACTTTTTTTAGGGCCTTTACACGTATATTATATTCTTCGTGTGAGTGTGATTGATTGTTGTTGTCGATTGATTTATTCTTCTTGTCCTAAACTACGACGAGTAAGATCAAAACCCGCCCAGCAACTGATTCTAAAGATTTCATTGCGTCAGTCATTGCGCTGATTGCCTACATAATGCTGAAATAATCATCCTACCCTAAACCATACTCTGTGTCATGACTGGATCCATTTATTTAGTCTGAACTTTATTTCTTTACATGTGACGTGATTGTGTTGACAAATTAAATCGGCTACAGGCCACGGTTTGTGTTAAAAAAAATATTAAAGAGGAGTCGATTCCCCTTAATGGATTCTTTTTGGAATCGATTCCCAGCCCTATCGTTTACAGTCTGAGGGAGACACGCTGTAACAAAACAACCTTCGCAAACATGTCTAAGGATTCCGACACAGAGGAAGACTTGCATTTTTTTGCTCAGCCATACTTATTTGAACCCGAATATACAGACGAAGAACTAAGAGCGATGGAAGAAGCTCCTACACAGCAGCAACCACTGTCACAAGCAGTGTCACTGCGGAGTCGTGAACGTGGATTGACAACAGACCCGGAAGAGAAGACAATGCTGAATAAAGTAATAGTTTTTGTTATTTTTGGACCAAAATGTATTTTCAATACTTCAAAAAATTCTAACTAACCCACTGATGTCACATGGACTACTTTGATGATGTTTTTATTTCCTTTCTGGACATGGACAGTATACCGTACATACATATTCAATGGAGAGACAGAAAGTTCTCGGACTAAATCTAAAATATCTTAAACTGTGTTCCGAAGATGAACAGAGGTCTTACGGGTTTGGAACGACATGAGGGTGAGTCATTAATGACATAATTTTCATTTTTGGGTGAACTAACCCTTTAAACCTAAAAAACCTCTTCAATATCAAGCCAGAAGGCGAGCCATCAGAAAAATATTCACCATGGGCCCAGCCCTCAGCCTGATTGTAAGAAGCGCCTGAGCGTGTTTCGAAATTTTTTCCATTATTCAGGAGGAATAATGAACTACCCTCACGGAGAAAAAATCAATCATTGATGCTGCTGGCGTCTGCGATTGATTACCTCCCTCAGATCCTGCCTCTTCTTCCTGGAGTCCCGCCTTCTCTGGGACCTGCTCCGAGGAGGAGGAGGTGCCCGAGAGACAACACTGGACTTCTGGCCCTGTCTCCGATCCTCGAATTGGGACGGGCCAGGACTTCCTGTCTGTCTGGGGCCAGGATCAGATCTATGCATGTTTTGAACACTGCTGAGTGCGCCCTTCACCTCTCTGCGCTTTCCCACCACCACCTCGACGGAGGTGCCGAAAAGTTCAGAGAGCGAAACCAGTGCATCGAGAAGAAAGTCCTTTTCTTTCCCCCTGATGTCAGCCAGGTTCAGCCACAGGTGTCTCTCCGTGGCCACCATTGCTGCCATCAATCTACCAATCGAGGCAGCAGTTTGTTTAGTGGCCCAGAGAGCCAGATCTGTGGTGCAGCGCAGCTCTTCTACCGCCTCAGGGGACAGACCCTGCCCCTGATCCAGATCCTTCAGCAAATCAGCCTGGTAGGCCTGTAACACCACCATAGTGTGTAAGGCAGCACCAGCCTGACCCGCTGCCGCATATGACTTGCCATTCAAGCGAGAAGTCACTTTAAGGGGCTTCGAAGGCAGGACTGGAACTTTCATTGTTGGAGCCTGCCCTGTGACAAGATCACACAAACATCTCATCAATAGGGGGCATCAACACATACCCATGCTGGCTCAGTCCCTCAACATCAGCAAAATTTGCCCACTGATGCCAGTGAATACGAGCCGAGTATGGGTTCTCAACATGAAGATCAGGAAGGAATGGAAGGCTCACGGGGGCTGCTGTGTTATGGCCAGAAAGGAACTGCTCATCAAGCCATCCGCGTGCAGCCCCTTTCGGTCCACAAAAGGACATCATCAGCATTCAGCATCTCACTCTTGTCAGCCACTGAGGGTTGAGAGAGATTTACACCTCTCTCAAACTCCTCAGCAAGCTCCACTTGAGAACCCCATGATTTCAGCCACCTCTCTGCCTCAGCACGGGTGGGGCCAGAACCACTAGGCTCGATGGGCTCCTCTCCCATCGAGAAGAGGGCCAGACGAGAGCGGACTGTCCTAATAGGTAGACACACACAATTCACACAGACAGCGCCTTCAAGCACTGTCTGTGCGTTCTCCTCCCCAGACAGAAAAAGCACAGATCGTGTGTGTCACCGGGTGTCAGAAACCTGAGACACAGATCCACACACTTCCTGAAACGTTTATCAGACATAGTAATTTCTCTTACCAGATTTGAATTAATCACAATTGCCCAAATAAATAATAATAATAAAAAAAAAAAAAATTGTTTATTATTTACTTATCTGTATACCGCTGTTTCCACTGTTATAAAAACGGGCTGATGGCTTCCTTGTTCTATGAAGTCCCTCCTTCAGAAATACGTAACGAGTTCTAATTGTGCCAGCGGTTCCTGTGTTGTGGTTCGACAGCAGCTTAGCGCTCCTTGCCCGGAAAGGTCACGCCTCTTACCATAAGCTGTGCTGCACATAGTTTTACATATGGATTATTGTGGTGTTGTGCCAAATGAACACAAAAGACAATAATTTCCGAGAGACTGAACTCTTTAATCTCCACAAGCAGCGACAGAAAATGTACAATGTTAGCACTCACTCAGAAGAGTACCTCATACGGAAAACAGCCATATACATAAACATAGTCCCCTCTTGTGGCCATTATGTGCACTGCAGTCCAACATTAACTATTGCAGTAAGGATACCACAATTATAATTTTCGGGAACCGAGTTTGATAAAGTTGTTTTTGATAAATTGTAACCATTGATCTCTAAGTACAGCATCCCTGGGAAGGCCAAACAAATGTGATTGGACTGCGGGATGAAAATAACACCGTTTTGACGACATGGCGACAAACCATAGACAGTAAAAGAAATGGACACAGCGACCCCATTGGAACTGAATTGAGTCAAGTGAAGCCCATTTTTAGCGATTTTTAGCACTTCCGTTTCTGACACGCAGACTCACACTAAGCTTGATGACGTCCGCAACCTGTCTGACAGATGTAAATCTTCTAGTAGCTGTGCGTGCAAACTGCCATCGTTAATCTTGCAGAGACGGCGAGCTTGAGCGGGGAGTTCTTTAGCGTGAGTGAGCAGGAGTAAGTATTCTGATTAATTATTTTGTATAGTATTTTAAAATGTAACGCCAGTACGCCATATTAAGATAATCTCCCTGACTGTCTGCGAGCTTCTCCTCCTGACTGTACTGTAATTTCTCTACTGTGCGACAGAGAGTCGAGTGGTTATGACGCAATCGTTAGCTTATTTTTACAAAAACTGTTTCTACGGGGCCATAATGTAACATAGAAGGTAATGGAGCCCTTTTACATTGTCGTGTATCTTTGGAAATAAATAATGGAGAAATGGATTCTTTAAACGCCTCAGATGTAAAGTTATTCACTGTCAAAGTGACGCCAAAATGAATGGGAGTCAATGGGGATGCTAACGCAAGTGAAGTTCTGCTACAAGATGGCAGCACGCGGCCGACTTCAACTTCCGGTCGACTCCCTTGGGCACTGCAACAAACACACTCTACAAACGCAATCTTGCTCTTCTCCGTGGGAGCGCAACAAGACCACGCCCCCTTTTTTGTGTATTCCTGTAGGCGGAGGTTAGTCAAAAAACTGTTTTAGTGACGTCATTAAAGAAGGAAGTAGAGGGACGTAGTCCAAACTGGCCGTTTGATGTAGGCGACTTCTGTTAAATAAAATATCTTGCTTGGCATTGAACTTTGAGCTTTAAAATTTTACAGATTTTATTTATACTCTAACAACAACATTACACACTAACTAAAGTTTGAAACATGGGATCACGAAGAACGGTACCTTTAAAAGAAGTTTAGTCTGCTCACCAAGGCTACATTTATTTAATTAAAAATACAGTAAAAAAACAGTAATATTGTGAAATATTATTACAATTTAAAATAACTGTGTACTATTTAAATATATTTGACAAGTAATTTTTTCCTGTGATGCAAAGCTGAATTTTCAGCATCATTACTCCAGTCTTCAGTGTCACATGATCCTTCAGAAATCATTGTAATATGCTGATTTGCTGCTCAATAAACATTTATGATTATGTTCAATGTTGAAAACAGTGTACTTTTTTTTTCAGGATTCCTTGATAAATAGAAAGTTCAAAGCATTTATTTGAAATACAAAGCTTCTGTAGCATTATACACTACCGTTCAAAAGTTTGGGGTCAGTAAGAATTTTTATTTTTATTTTTTTTTAAAAGAAATTAAAGAAATTAATACTTTTATTCAACAAGGATGCATTAAATCAATCAAAAGTGTCAGTAAAGACATTTATAATGTTACAAAAGATTACATTTCAGATAAACACTGTTCTTTTGAACTTTCTATTCATCAAATAATCCTGAAAAAAAATATTTTACACAAATATTTTGTACAATTGTACACATTAAATGTTTCTTGAGCAGCAGATCAGCATATTATAATGATTTCTGAAGGATCATGTGACACTGAAGACTGGAGTAATGATGCTGAAAATTCAGCTTTGCCATCACAGGAATAAATTACTTTGTGAAATATATTCAAATAGAAAACAGTTATTTTAAATTGTAATAATATTTCACAATATTACTGTTTTTTACTGTATTTTTAATTAAATAAATGTAGCCTTGGTGAGCAGACGAAATTTCTTTTAAAAATATTAAAAATCTTAGTGGTTCCAAACTTTTGGACTGTACTGTATATATATATATATATATATGTATATATATATATATATATACAATTTTAAAATAACCCAAACACACCTATATACATATGGAATATTGCATTAAGGGAAAAAAAAAAGAAAAAAGGCAGATTTTCAAGTGATCAAGGGCTTAGGACGTTCCAATTCAGCACTCGAGCAACGTAAGCAATGACATATAACCGAGTTAACACCCACCTAGAAGGCGACGTTCTCGTGACCTTGCGTGACGTTTCCCTAAAAGTTCTCTTAAAGGTGACGAAAATTCCGAACCTTTACAGAACATTAGGGACGTTCCTAAAACATCCTCTTTTGGTAATGAAAGTACTGCAGTTCAAGGTTCCTTATATGACTTTAGGGGAATGTTCTCTTTTGGTTATTTTATGGTCACATTAGAACATTACAATGAGGATACTTGGGACATTAAAGGTACAATTTGTGATATTTTTTTCCGCTAGAGGTCGCTAGAAGCCTATTCAAAACAAAGGCGTAGTTTGATGACGCCAAGTTTTAGAGCGGAAACTTGGGACATGTGGTCTCCATCTCAACGGATGGTGCAAAAGAATAGGGATTGGAGTCTGGAAGAATTCATGTTCGTGGATGCGATTATTAACGTTACTGTAGTATGAAGCAGAACAGGAGCGAGTGTTGTGGAGCTGAACGAGGAGCTGGAGCGATTGATCAACACACGCCTCACGAGCAGTGGGACTTTTATTATGACACAGTCGCCGGCGCCGCTTCCGCTTTTCCGGTCATGAGTTTACAGGAGCTGTCCTTGTCGACAGAACCAGCGGCAGATGGTAAACAGTAATTATGTTCCATAAATAAGTAACACAATCCACCATAAAACGTACAAGAAGTAAATAAGGAACTGCTTGAAGCAATCTAGTGGTTTGGACGCTAGACACTACTTCCGCATTTGTCCACGGCACTGTTGTCATGTGGTTTCTACGTCAGTAAAGGCGGTAACAAAGGTAACTGACATCATTGACAGGCGACTGCACTGCCCCGTGTCACTGTTTAGAATGGGAATTTTCTCATGATTTACAAGTAGTTGAAAACATTAGAGATATTGTTTGTAATCAGCTGGACAAAATATATAACACTAGCCTAGTGGTTTTTGGATATTTTACTGCAAAAATTTTACATATTGTACCTTTAACAGAATGTTCCCACACGGTCCTCTGTTGGTCATTTAATAATGTTCCCGATATGAGTTTAGGGGGACGTTCTATTTTGATTATCAGAACGTCCTGAATGTTCCCTGAAGGTCCGCCAAATAACGTCCCCCAACCCTTAAGAACTCCACAACTTGACCATATCTTAACATTCTGGGAACATTAGCAGGTGACATGTTACCCCGCTACAAATTTAACATTCCCAGAACATTCTCAGAACGTCCCCACTGGTGTTAAGGATGTCGTCTAGTAACGTTCCCAGTACGTTCCGAGACAGTCATGATGTGGATTTCTTTTAAGGGTTGGGGACGTTATTTGGTGGACCTTCAGGGAACATTCAAGATGTTTTGGGAATGTTCAGGGAAATATTACTATAGGACATTCTTTTAACTTTCCAAATGTCCTCTTTGTCACGTTCTCGTGCGACCATAAAATAACCAAAATAGAACCTCCCCCTAAACTCATATCAGGAACGTTATTAAATGACCAACATAGGACCATGTGGGAATGTTCTGTTAATGTCCCAAATATCCTCATTGTAACATTCTTATGTGACCATAGAATACCCAAAATGGAATGTCCTCCTAAAGTCATATAAGGAACCTTGAACTGCAGTACTTTCATTACCAAAAGAGGACGTTTTAGGAATGTCCCTAATGTTCTGTAAAGGTTTGGAATTTTCGTCACCTTTAGAGAAATTTTAGGGAATGTTGTGCAAGGTCACGAGAACATCGCCTTCTATGTTGGTGTTTTATAGAAAATAATAACATTTTTAGTCACCGTTATTGAGGTGAGCATTTGATTTTAGATGGGCTCTTGATTATTGATATTTTAACATTAGATTTTCTCTGGCTGCTTTAACTGTCTTTCCAAAACATGTATGTTGTAGCAAAAAAAAAGAGAAAGTCAGATTAATTTGGTTATTTAATGATGGTGATTCAATGATCCTCTCCAAAGTCTAAATTCTGAGTGTGTTTACAGATAGTTTTGCATTAATTAGCTGTAGTTTTTATTTATTTTTTTTATTTTTAAAATTCATTATGCTGACAGAGTTTTGAGCAGTGTCTTTTAGACTCACACAGATATCATGAATCAGCGTATGAACCTCAACAATGGTGACAATAGACAACAATCTTTTTTGTGACTTTAGTAGTGTAAGATTGGTCAGTTTGAATGTCTCACATTTAGTCAATTAATGGTATATGATTTTATCATCTCATACATCTATTTTGTAATTATTTTAAGTGTAACCATAATCAGATATTCTCATTAAACCCTTTCAATTACAAATGATAATAACTCCCTGTTGGAGTTCCACCCTTACAGTAGCTTGTTTTGTGATGTTCAGAGTTAATCTGTTTATCTGAAAATTTTGTCAGCATTGTTGAGGTTCATACACAGAATCTTGATCCTCTTGATCCATACATGATCCTGTCTTAATTTCTACACAATGAAACAACTTCAAAAATATCAAAGCAGGACAAGATTGTATACAGTATTATAGGAGTACAATAAAATGAAAAGAATACAACATTCACAGATCATTGATTTATGCCACTGTATGATAAAATCATGAACAACCAAATTCGTTTGATCAGTTTTTTTGTTGTTTTTGTAATGAATGTGCTTTAGAAACACACAGTTACAACAATTGAAAAAAAAATTAAAGTTAAAATGTCAAGGGTCAGGAGCAAAATTAAAGCAAGCGCTTATCTCCATAACGGTGACTTCAAACTTTATTATTTTCAATAAGACATCAACACCTCATTAAGAAGTTTTGAATGAAAGAAATACCAAAACGTGACCATCTCTGAACGTATTGGGAACGTTGCTAGGCAAAGTCCTTAACACCAGTGGGGACGTTCTGAGAATGTTCTGAGAACGTAACATTTCTAGTGGGGACAAGACTCTGAATTCCAATTATTTTTTTTTTTATTATTTTTTTTTTTACGCCCTTCCCTCACAAACTTACCTCAGACTCGTTGACTCGGATGTACGTCATTACTTATTTTGCACAAGTAAGCAATGATGTACATATGTTTCATCAAATGGTATGGTGTATAGCGATATGACCCAGCACCCTAAATGTTATCAAAACACCAATGCAGACTCCATACTTCATGAAAGATGGATAAAAAAGGTGCACAGGAAACAAAAACCTTGAAAAAAATTATATACAACCCACTAAATTCTGGCAAATTCATAGAGATGCTAATTCGCAACCCTAATGGCTCGTTTCCACTGAGCGGTACGGTTCAGTTCAGTACAGTTTGGTACGGTTCGGAACGTTACACCCTGATCAGGCTTTTGTTTCTACCGCCAACAGTACCCTTACTTGATAGGCGTGGTGTAGCCGGAAAGTAGTGATCAACGTCATTCTCGCATGAAGAAGAAAACAACACCGTAAACAACAATAAATACAGCAGATCTTGTTCTTGCTTCTCGGCTTGAGGCTGTCTGTCAAAAGAAGAAGACAAGCTTTGCTTGCTGCACGCCAACATTCGGCGTTTCACAATACCAAGTACGCAAATTTCAGACGTCCATGCAGCAGCACCTACCAGCAAGCGTCAATAGCAGAGGAGCAGGGTAGAAAACCAGCATAATTTAAAAACGACTTTTTTTGTGTTATGAAATGGTGTTTTTAAAAGTTTTTCATGCGGGATTGTAGTTGTTTAAAACTCAAATATGTGGTTTATTCATAAAGATAGTGCCTATTTGAAAATTTAATCTGATGTTGTCGGAGTTGTGAGATCCAGGCGATCACTGGCAGAGGTGGGAAGTCCAGGGGTCAGAGAGTAAAAGTCCTGCCATATTTTTATTCCACCGACTGAAGCATTAATAAGAGATAAATAATAGAGATAAATAAATGTTTAATTGAGTGATGATTTACCATTATTTAAGACACCTGATGATAACAAGCAGAATCACCAAAGGAGAAAATCACTATTTTTAAGTCACCATCATCGAGGTCAGGGTTTGTTTTAGTTGAGCTCTTCACCCTTGACTTTTTAGTATTCGTTTTTGTTTGGGCATTTTTAACTGCCTTAAAACCAACCAAACAAGCAAAGTTAAAAGATGGTCAGGTGGTGTTGGTTATGTTTTCACCTAATCATTATTTGATCTGAATCACTGAGCTCATTTAGAACCCAGTCTTAGTTAGATTTACATTATTGATTACAGCAGCACTGTGATTTTACAGCAGAAGATCAACTTTATCAATACACTTTTTTTTTTTTTTTAAGTTGTCCTTATCACAAAAAAAATTTAAATAAATATTTTAGACACACACAGACATCAAGAATCAGTCTGTGAATCTCAACAATGTTGAGAGTAATAAAGCATGTTGCAATGCATTCTGGGTGCCACCAATCACAAATCATCCATGTCTCCCATCATGCATTGCTGCATGAATAAATTATGACCTAAATTGTCTTTTAACAAAAAGAGAGGACTGTTTTGTCTTATTTCATTTTATTATAGGCTACGTGTAGGCTACATTCAGTGAAAATAATCAGAGTACATATGCACATATTGCCTTGACCAAACATTGATAGGTTTCATATTTTTTAAATGAAAACGAAAAGAGGCAGGGTTTTGTTTTATATTTTGTTTTGTTATATAGCCTAAATGAAGTGAAGATAATCAATGCACATGTTGCCTGGACCACATTTGTGTGGTGCCTCTTGTGTTGTCATTCCCCTTGTAGCAAGCACAAGTGACGATTCTCTTTCAGCCAATCAACGTTCTGCAGAGTGTAGCTCCACCCTTTTGGTACAGTAGTATTGTGCTTGGTACCCCAATGGAAGGGTCCCAAAAAATGGTATGGTACGGTTCTGAATTAGGGTACCATTCACAACTTTTGACAATGGAAACGGCAAAAATTGCATATCGTACTGTACCAAACCGTATAGCTCAGTGGAAACGAGCCATTAGTGTCAATTTCCATTGTGACTCCTGTGGCCTGTTGCATGAAGCTTGTTGAACAAACTCTAAATTTCAAAGTAGGTTCAGAGTTGACAAATCCAGATAAATCAAAACTGGTTAAGATCAGGATCAGATATTGCACGACGCTCGGTATAAACTTTCTCTGTCAACTCAGGCGATTACCTCTGAAGCGCGTGCACCTGAAAGTGTGACACGTGTGGCAAACAGCCAATCACACGGAGCATGCAGAGCATGAAATTTGTTTAAAAGCTTTATATGTTGATGCATGTATTATATTTATATCAATTTAAAAGCAAAGTTAAATATTAATTGTCAAGTAATATAATAGTTATATGAATATACTATTATATGAACTATACATAATTCATATAATATAAATATAATAAATAATTAGCAGCAAAAGATGAGCAATTTTGTCTCTAAAATGTTTTCACTATAAACTGCTTAATTTGAAGCGAGAGATAGGGGAGTGGCTTTATTGCATTGTCACTTTACTCAAAGCTGATTGGTCCAGTTTGGGTTTGCGATCTCTAATCCAGAATAAAATCTGCTCCGGGCAGGTTGGCTGTGTAGCGTAAGTTACCAAAGCAATAAAACCTGCTAAAAACTTGCCGACTGTTGTTGTTGTAGAGTATGTATTGACCAGTGTCAGATCACTACTTGTGTATTAGTGTTAATGGTATTTTTCATTCAATTAAAAAATATCCCTCTGTGCTTTATCTCCATTCACTTTCATTACTGCTACACTGACCTCAATTTCATTTAGTAACGCAGAACTTGAATATTTGTTTTCAAGCTAAAAAAGTTTGTTGGAACCATAAACAGCATGTTTAGTAACACGTTAAGGTCATCAGACTGTTGACTTAAACCTGACACTTTAATCATTAAAGCATTGACTGCAACAGTTCAGGAAAACAGCAACCATATTATTGTGTTCTGCATTCTACAGGCAGAAACATGCTTGTCAGTGAGAGATCAGGATGCCTTAATTGGCAGGCAAGTTTGACCAAGGGGCCTCACTGGCTATCAGCTCGCCACAGTGTCTTGAGAGGGCACATTCAACACTACACTGACATCCCTGCTTGAGCCTGCAGGGGAGAATAAAGCCTAAGTGCTGTCTGACAAGCTGATTATCTTCTATCCCTCTCATGGTAAAGCATACACAAGAGAGAACCATAGTGGCAGCTTGGCCAAGGACATGCTTCTCTCACAAGGGGGAAGCTTGGAAGTGAACTGATGATTAGAGAAAAAGGTGAATGAGAAGCACACCGTGAAACATGGAGGTACTGTATGAATAAATACAATTCTGCCCGTGACATGCTGTATTACCTGCCATCAAAATCATCAGTGACTGAAGTGTGGGTCGATCAAAACCTTGGACATGCAGTTGAAGTGTGTGTCTGAATCATGTTCAAATATAAGAAAAGGGGAACTGAAACTAGAAAACTATCTAAACATAATAGCTCCATGATATATTGAGTAACCAACAAACTAATAAAACAATGATTTGGGCATGTCTTGCTTTACCTAGTAACAGAAAGTTTTGACATATGAATAACCAATCATATTGAATACTTTGCCATTTTCCTATCCTATATAAACTGTTGTATTCTTTTTGCTGGTGGGATCCTCTGTGATTCATACGAAGTCCATGATTAAAGCATTGTTCTAAGGCATTGTCTGGAGTTTGTCTGGGTTTTTGCTGCGTAGCAAGTTAGGGAACACTAAAGTCCTTATTCCCAAGTGATAGTGTTCAAACAGATTGAGACATCAGCCGACTCAAAGCCAGATGTCGACTGTAGACACAGTGCTAGAATATAAATATAATGTTAAGTGTCGACTGTAGATGCTCAGGTGTCGACTGGAAACTTAAGTCAGGTGTGTACGGGAAAATCTACCACAGTGTCTCAATGTTTTCTGGGACATTCTGAATGGATGGGATATTTGCTGAGTAAGGAAGTAAAATAGAGATGATTTTTGGGATTTTTTTTTTTTTTTTCTCAAAATCAGTCTGCATTTACTGGGTGAACAAATGCATTGTATTGTTGCATTCTATGCTGTAGCTTTAAGTGCGCCTAAAATATATTTGATTTAAAATATAAAAAACATTTTATTTACTATTTTATACATATGTTATACTCTGATGATTAAGTATTCAATTAAAGGCACAGTATGTAAGTTTCGCCGCTAGAGGTCTCTTATTCCAGTGTTTCTCAACCCTGTTCCTGGAGGAACACTAACAGTACACATTTTCCAAATCTTCCTATCAAACACACCTGATTCAACTCATCAGTTCGTTAGTAGAAACTCCAAGACCAGAAATATATGGTTCAGATAAGGGAGACATTCAAAATGTGTGCTGTTGGTGTGCCTCCAGGAACAGGGTTGGGAAACACCGTCTTATTCAAAACAATAACCAAGGCATAGCTTGTTGATGTGGTGAATGAGCGTGCGAATAGTTGTCTTCACTTCCACAGTCGATGGAAAGCAATCCGACAGGACTCAAGCAGAAATCCTGTTCATTGATGATTTAAAGTTGTATTAACGTTACTGTGGTATGAAGCAGGGGGATTGTGGGTCGAAAAAAAAGTGAGGGTACGCTACAGATTAAAATATAGCTGGCCCACTTTGAGCACTGGATGTGTAGTCTTGCCTACCCAGACCTTCAGACTGACAGAAGAAGGTCTGGACATCTTATCAGCTTTCACTGGCCAAGGACCACCCAGAGGCTGTCTGACTGACATGTAAAGCAACCAATCACAGTTCATTTAGTTCCATATCATGTTTAGGGGCATGAAAATGTAATGTCGATGTCCCTACAATAACACACCAGTGTGTTTTCTTGGACATATTTTAAAGAGTCTATGCCGCAGTCTTTACACTTTTGAAAATCCAGTGATTAGTTGATCTTGATCATTGTAACAGTTGTAAACATGACGGCTTTCTTCTTCCAAGAGAGGGTTTGGCGTCACAGCATCTTTGTTCCAGGGCAGGCCGTTAACGAATGTGACACACATCTCCTGGAAATCCTGTAGAATCAGATGACGACTTCTAAACTCCTGCAATGTTTCCAATTTTGTGTGCCATATGCATCAGACGTTTAGCCAACGGTCTGTGGACGTGACGTACTAAAGGTCAGATGGGGATACAGACAGGGTGATTTATAGGTACATACAGGCAGGGTGATGTACAAGTATACATTTTATCAGTCTATAATAGTAAGGCTGTCACACAGGCACTAGAAAACCTTTTTTTATGGTTGTGCCCTCCCACAGGCACAACCTTATTGTGACTAATACTACTACAGTTATTAAAAATAATAAAATAATGCTAACCTTTTGTTGTTGTTTTTGTGACCATTGTCACACTTGTCAAAGTTTTTTTTAATCAATATAGTAGATACCAAAAGTGTGAACGGTCACAATCTGCCACTGTTTCAATGACATTATAAACCAATTTAGACACCCTTCTCACTTAATCTACAAATAAATAACTTCAGCACATCAGCACACCTTTTAAACCTCACAGTGCTTAAGTGTGGCAGCAATGACATCTTTTTCTGCATTCAGCCTGACACAAATCACCTTTTTTTGCATGAGATGCCTTGAGAGCTCATTAAAGACTTGATATGCTGGTCAAACAATAAGCAGAGCTGTTTGCTTTATGTGTGACCTGCATCACATCTCCACTACAACAAAGTCTTTTCAGTTCAAGCAAGAATATTTTATTTAATTTAAAGGGGACAAAATGTATATTTTGTCTTCTTCAGCAATGCCCGTTTCTATGGTAATGTTGCACCCTGAGAGATTTCTCTGTGGAAACAATGGATGGAAATGCAGAGCTAAACATAAGTTAGGTTTATCAAGGTGGCAGAGGTGACACAATGTTGTAATAGACGTTGGCAGGACAATTCACAATCTGGAAATCCTTTACTAGTATTGTAAAAGTCTAATAGCACTGACAGGTGTGTCTGTGTAATGTTTCTTTCCAAAGTGACTCAATAAAATTCATAAATGCTGCAATGCAATGACCAGGGTAGCACACTGCAAGATACTCCAGGACTCAAACCACACAAGAAACCCAAAACAACTGCAAATTTAATTTCTTAACTAATAGTAGTGTTGTCAAAAGTAGTCAGTAGTGAAATTTTAAAAATGTGATGATACCAGAATCCCCCCCTAGCATTTTGTGCGCTGTTGAGTGGATTCTTAATGATCAATGCTTCAAAAACATGTTGTAAATAGACATGCTCTTCAACAAGCGCTTACACATGTTTTTGAAGTGTTAATAATTGTAGTCAATCACAGACATCTGTTGAGTGTGTAAACACAATGGCTAATCAGAGGTATTTAAGAATCCTCAACAGTGCTCAAAATGCTAAGGGGAAATGCTGGTATTGTCACATTTTTAAAATTTCAGTACTGACTTGGTACAGAAGTCGGTAGTTTTGACAACACTTATTTTGACAGCAAAATGCTGCTATACAGCCATTAATTAAATGTTTTATAATCAATTTATTCATGCAAGGTCATTTTGAGATGTGAGACAAGTAGGTGGGATCTGAAGACATATTTAAGCTTTTCTCGTTGTGAGAATCAGCTGGTCTTCACTTATTAGGAATGTGTTGCACTAATAACCAATACGGAGCAAGTATGTATGTATTTATTTTGCATCCAGTCAGAGGAAACAACATGTTACAGTACATCCTGCACAGAAATGAACATCCATTTTTTCAATTAATTAATTAATTGATTAATTATTTTGTATTATTGTTTCATCCTTTAGGGCTGCATTCTCATACTTATTCACATCAGGCTTTCTTTCCCCCTATCTTTTCAAGGCAGCCCACTGGCAGAACTTCAGAGGCACTTAAATATCGTGATGGAATTCCCCTCTAATTATTTGAGGTTTCACAGGGAAGCCTGATGTGCAGTTCATTAACCTTACTTAATTGTCCATATATACCTTGTCATTAAAAGCAGAGAGAGATCACTTGATAATCATTCAGTACTTAACACAAAATATGGATTATTTAACAATCAGTGCAAGAAACCACTAAAATAACCTTGCCTTAGAGCACATTCAAACATGTCACATTACATGCAAAATTTGTTTTCGCAGTAATGTTGTTGAATGAGCATGAAGGCAAGATGCCTAAATGGGTCTTGGCAGCATCCTTGCTTTCAGTGGTATTTTAACAACTGCTTGTAGCCTAGTAAGAACAGCACATCCAAACTCATGTTCCACATTTTAACAAATAGGGCAACTAATTTTAACTAATTCCTGCAACTCTGGGAAAGAAGAAGAAGAAAAAAAAAAAGCATTTTTCTGTTTCTGAAAGTTGCATTGAAATATATTATACCTGCAAAAATATTTACCTATATAGTGTAAGGGATATGGAAATGTACAGTCAACTTCATTTATATTTTCTAAACTGAAAGGAATAGGGTTAGGCAATGAAGTACTTTGTCTCCAGCCTCCTCTAAGAGGAACATTATCAGTATAACAGGTGACAGAGATTGATGAGAATCACCAATCACAGAGACTGAAAGGCAGACTTTCACACTCATTTTCCATACAGCATATCTATTATAATGCTCTAAAGGGTTATTCTTTTATTTTGATCTGCTTCCCTGAGCGTAAACCATAACCTTGAGCTTTTACAGAGGTATAGAAACACCGGACTCATCAGCCTCTTCAATTTGTTCATATTGAGTTTTAGTTCCTTTTTTAAAGAAACATGAATGGTACTCATAATTCAGTACTAAATCAATACAATACAATCCTCTTGATAATATATTTTCAATTAAGTACATTAAAGAATTAGTATTAAACCAGACTATGCCACCTAGGTTATTTCTCCACCCAGGAAAATAAAATAAAAATACCCCAAAAAGAATTAAACTAAAAGTTGTCACAATAATATGAAGGACCCTGCTGGTTCGCATTGGATTAAAGACAGAGACGTGACTAAAATTATACAAATTTACACACACATACACACGCATGCGCGCGTGCACACACACACACACACACACACACACACACACAAATAAATAAATTAAAATAATAATAATTCTAAAACGTTCTACAAATTAACCTCTTAACAAAGTACCAATTAAATACCCACAGTTAATAAGAGACCATAATAAATCCAACATTAAGATAAGGGACAAACCACACAGCAAATCAGTGCATAAAGATTCTTAAAGGGTTAGTTCACCCAAAAATGAAAAATCTGTCATTAATATTCACCCTCATGGCGTTCCACACCCATAAGAACTTTGTTCATCTTTGGAACACAAATTCATTTTTTTTTTTTTTTTTTTTATGAAATCCAACAGCTTTCTGACTCCTCAAAAGACAGCAATTTAACCACCACTTTCAAGTTCCAGAAAGACTTCCACTAAAGACAAATAAAATAGTCCATGTGACTGCAGTGGTTCAACCTTGATTTTATGAAGTGAAAATACTTTCTGTGTGCAAGAAAGAAAAAAAAAAGAAGAAAAAAAAAACTTTATTCAAAAACATCTCTTCTGTGTCATTCTCATACACTGCTTACACCCAACACTTTTTATGTCCAAACTCCGGCTCAGTATTGGCCAAAAAGACTTGCCATACCAAAAAGGAAAAAAAAAGAAAAAAAAAAAAGGACAGGAAAGAGAAGAATAAATAAACACAACAGTCAAAATGACACAATATTTAAATCACAATTAATTACAATCTTTCAAGCTGCTTCAATGAACGAGAAGAATACAGGCACATTAGTTTAATATACTAGCACAAAAGAAGAAAATGTCCAATACTTTATCTCAATATATTAAACAGACTGATAGGGCAGAATAGTCTTAAAACACTCGGTAGATCAGTGGCTCAAAACAGCAACGTCCAGAGCAGTCAGTCAGCCGTACAAACAGGATGGTGAAACAGCAGCTAGCGCTCTCAGGTCGCACCTGAAATACAGGTATACTAAAAGCATGAATAGTGAATCAATTTCAAATTCTTTTACAAATATTGTACTAAAATGCATTTTCACATCCATATTTTTTCATAATTCTCATATGTAAATAACTAGGTTTGCATTTAAATCTACCACAGTATAAATCACAAGCCAATAACTTGAATTTCATGAGCATGCTAATGATGCCATTCTAATAATTTGTGCAATATAGCAACAGATAAAAGAATACTAGTTAGTGGGATGTAGACAGAAACAAGAGGCATGTGCAGAGAAAGAGTGATAAAAAGATACACAAGACGTACTAAAGTTTGTTTGGACCCCAGCTGTGTGTTTGCTTGTGACTCACAAAACCCATTAGAAATTGGTTGGGGGGTCAGAGTTCTGCTTTAGCCAGAATAGATTGGCAGTGTAGAACAGCAGAGTCCACCTCCAGCTCATTTTCTCTCCCTCTGTGTCACCACAAAAGCAATCTCACACCACAGGCCTCATGGCTGCGTGGCCACACAAAATCATAAAAGGTTTGGATCATACTCTGTGTCATACCACCCTGGTGAGCGAGAGAGCGGGAAACACTTTGGACTGAATATTTCAATTTTCACACTGCATGACTGATGTCTTAGCATGCCTTAGCATTCCAAACAACAAAAAGTATTTTTAAAACATTTAAAAAGCTTTAATATAACATTTCAAAATATTTATTTTGTATATGTGACCCGTCACGGAAACCAGGGACACAAGTCGGCAGCACAACTTTCGAGCAAAATGAGAAAGAAGCATTTTTTTTTCAAAATTGGTGATTTTCGTTTTTTTTGCAGAATCTGTTGGTTGAGATCATGAAGAAGCCTTTCCGTGTTTGAGATAGCAGTATTGGTATATTTAAAAGCTTACATTTTGAGGTTGAAATCGGCTTGTTTTTCGGAGATTCTAGCACGCAGTAGGGGCGTGTTATTGTCTGTGTGTATTTCCATACTGGGAAAAAGCCTTTCCGTGTTTGAGATAGCAGTATTGGTATATTTAAAAGCTTACATTTTGAGGTTGAAATCGGCTTGTTTTTCGGAGATTCTAGCACGCAGTAGGGGCGTGTTATTGTCTGTGTGTATTTCCATACTGGGAAGAGGCTACTTATTATGCAGCGCTCTGGCCGGCTCTAGCTGATATCAAAATTCAATGAAGAACCGTGGCCGTTACACCGAAAATGTTTTGAAGTACTTCTTCGACAAGCCGGATGCTTATGAACAAGCGCTCACTGATTCTGAAGACGATCTGAGCGACGATGAAAGCGGCATAATAAGACATTACCTCTCTGGAGTCGGGTAACACGCCGGCGCATTTTGCAGGATTTTTTTCACATTGCAGCAAAACAGACTTAAAATACTCCGTCATTTTTTGTCATAGAGACATAAATAATATATCAATTGAAACTATAGAATGTCTTCTTTTATTTGTGTACACTCATAGTAAAAACAAAATGTTGTGCTTTTTGTAAAATAAAGAAAACTAACATGATGCGTGATCTCTCATCTCCCTCTGAACGAAGTCCAATCTGATAGTTCTCAGAAAATGAACTGTAACTTAGTGAATATTAATCATAAAAAAATTATACTTGTGTCTGAAAAAACGTTGAAATGTCAGGTTTTAAATTGTGTAAGTCAAATCGAAAACAAACATGCTGTGTTTATGTAATCTGTATGAAAAGAGAGCCATGTCAGAAGTCTGTGATTCAGCTCATTATCCGCTAATGCGGCCACGCCCACGGAGGGAGCGCTATTCAGGCGCAAATTCAGTCAATACATGCATTCATCGTCTCAATCGTGTATTTATTGTCTTGAAAAGTGTTTTGAATAGCCATAGTTAGCGATCTCTGGCCTCTGTTAGTCCAGTTAGTTCCTGGATTGCCTATTCTTCTTTAACAGGCTTCTCAGGTGAGAAAATTTCATTTCATGATTATAGTGACCAAAATGATCACGGTTATCACAGAATCCTGTTCAAAAAGTAAATTCACCAAGTTTCATGTGGAAAACCAGCAAATAACAAATAAAATTAGCATCAATATGTACTTTTTCTTTACATAAACATTAAAATAATAACATTAAAAATGATGGGCAGATTTTAAAGGAGTGTCTTACAACAATCTACAATGCACAAGTTCAAATAGAGTTTTGACAAAAAAAGTCACATATTTCAGCCTCTAAATCATTTTTATAAAAGTCAAAAAAGATAAATTACTGACATTTATAATGCACATTAACCTTTATTATTAATAGTATGCAGTCCATGCAGCTTTACAGTGGGTATGGTTTATCTAAATGAGATGTAAATGAGCCCTATTGTCACTCCCAGCAGGTGAGAACAGGTGAGAACTGCAACTTTAGAGGCGTTTTTCTCCCTATAGAGCTTTCTTGAATGCCTACCTTCAAATGGCCACAACTTCTCCAAACATTATCAGATTTCCATGTGTCACACATTGTTGGAAAGCTTGGAGACTACACTTTCAGAATCTGTGAATAACTCAAAATGCCCCAGAACCGACTTGTGTCCCTACTTTCCGTGACTGGTCACTTATATGGTATCAAAAATGAATGCAGCCTTGGCTGCACTACTTTTTTGCAATCTCTTATTTTACCTCGCCTTAGTCATGAAGAAGCTGAGCTTTTAGGACGACCAGTTACCTTGGAGGAACTAAAAAGGGCATTACAAGGTGCTAAGAAAGGCAAAGCGCCAGGATTAGACGGGATCCCGACAGAGTTATTTCTTAAATACTTCGATTTACTCGGCCCTGTCTTCCTGACAGCCATTCACGCGGCAGTAGAGGTGGGCGCCTTTCACCCACAGATGAATACAGCACTCATATCGTTGATACCCAAAAAAGGGAAAGATCATTCAGACTGTGCAAATTACAGACCCATTAGTTTGTTGAACACAGATATTAAAATGTATGCCAGAATTATGGTCTTACGATTGCAGCGGTATATTAATAAATTAGTGCACCCGGACCAGACAGGGTTCATGTCAGGTCGGTTAGCGGCTGATAATATTCTGAGACTACTGTATGTCATACATGAATCCCGAGCTTGTTCCACTCCAGCTGCAGTTCTTTCTTTGGATGCGGAGAAGGCGTTTGATAGGCTGGAGTGGGACTACCTCTGGTCTGTTTTGGATGTGTATGGCTTTGGCAAAGGCTTTATGAATATGATAAAGATTTTATATAGAAACCCCACTGCTTCTGTTATAACTAATGGAGTGCACTCTCTGCCTTTTAACTTACAAAGAGGTACAAGACAGGGGTGTCCTTTATCCCCAATGCTGTTTGCGCTGTCACTTGAGCCCCTAGCCCAACTGATAAGACAGGAAAATGTCTGTTCAATTTCAGTTAACTCTTACAAACAACATATATCGCTTTATGCGGATGATATTTTACTGTTTATTTCAGATCTTCAAGTCTCTTTCCCCCAGATACTGAAGGTATTTGGAAAGTTCAGTACGTTCTCCGGGTACAAAATCAATTGGGGTAAATCCTCTTTGCTTCCACTTAATAGTATGGCTAAGAAAGTTAAACTGCCATGTAATATTCCTGTACAAACTTCAATCAGCTACTTAGGCATTGTTGTTCATTCATCCCTCCATGGTATACCGGATGCCAACTATCTACAAATTCAAGCCAGGGTCGAACAAGATCTCAGAAAATGGACCTCGATGCCACTATCTTTACATGCTAGAATAGCGTGTGTTAAAATGAATGTGTTGCCGCGAATCAATGTTCTTAGCTCCATGATTCCGCTGCCTGCTCCTAAAAATTTTTGGCACAAACTCAATTTTACAATTCGTAAATTTATTTGGAACGGTAAACAACCCAGATTAAAATTTGAAACACTGCAGCGTGAAAAACATAACGGGGGATTAGCGCTTCCGAATTTTGAACTATATCATAGGGCCTTTCAAATAAAATGCATTAAGGTTTGGCTTAACCCACTCTCTAGGGTCTCTTGGCGAGAGATAGAAGAGAGCCAAGCAGGAAAATATAGGTTACAAGATATACTGTTCTCTGGGCTAAATAACAATCTATGCAAGCTTTCGGTCCAATCATTGGGTGGATTGGTATGTTTTCATACTTTTGTCTGTTGTAAAAAAAGAAAAAATGCAATTAAAAAAAAAAAAAGAAAAAATGAATGCAGCCTTGGTTAGTTTATGAGACTTTTTTTTTCTTTTTTCAAAAACATTTTAGTCAGGGTAAGGACTAAATCGCAGTACAATGTTTACATGACACAAGCAAAACACTTCACTCCTGTGCTGATTAAGAAGTGTTATTTTTACCACCATTCTATATTCTATTCTTCTTTATACCCCAATGCGTAACAGAAACAATGAACTCACATACAGTAGGTGTGTTACTGGCCATTGTTTTAATCCTCTTACGTCAAATGCAAAACATTGACATTTTTATTGGGCCCCATGAAGAATGCTATCAATGTATGCTGCTGTTGTGTTCTTCACACCATATCTGGATTAAGGTAAGGGACATAGCTTTCACAGCAAGTTGTGTTTACAGAGTTCAGCCATTTGGAGTGAAGAAAAAACTTCAGAATAATGTCAGCGAGTTCATTCCGTCACAGTTCCCCTCTGTCCTGGACTCCGACTCCCATCATCCTCCCCGTCTCTCACCTGCACGCACTTCCCAATCAGCACTCCTTCATCACGGATTCCCCACACCTGGATCACATCATCTCTCCCTTTTTATGGACTCACTTGCATTCACTCTTTGTTGGTGCTATTGTTTGCTTTGTGTTGGTGTGTAATGTTTCTTCGTTGATTAAATAACCTTTTATGTTGAAGTCCATGTTTGTGCGCTCTCTCCTACAACCACACGTAACAGAGGCTCCGACCAAAACAGTGAGGACTTCAACTATTTAAAGTATGGGAATTTTCCGTGTTCCTCTGCCTCCTAAGAACCATCAGCTCATGCTCTCAGCGGAGGACCGCATTTGGGCTTCCAAGCAGGGCGGCTGCCCACTGGAGAAGTATGTGGAGGAATTTGCTGAGCTTTCTTGCAAGGTGAGCTGGCCAGATGCTATTCTTAACACCTGTTTTCTGAGGGGTCTGGATGAGGATACGATCCGGTATATTGAACCTGAATGTCTCTTTTCCCTAGTCGAGTCATTTTATTTGATTCTATTTCCAAATGGTTCTGAGTTTGAAATTGATAAGGTTAAAAAGAAATTGTATTTTCCTCGTCCGGCCCCCTCAGAAACACAGGTAGCCTGGCCAGTTTACCAGCTGCCGATTTCCTCCACCTACCCCTCCAGTGGGTATTCATCTGTGGTCCTGCCTGACCCAAAGCCCAAGCCGCCCAAAAAGAAGTCCAATGCAAGGTACAGACAGCCAAAAGGAAGGGCCGCTGCCTCACCAGAGCCTCCAGTGAAGCCTGCTGCCGAGCAGCCCAAGCCTCCAATGAAGAATGGTTTTACTTTGTTTCACAGAACTAAGATATGCGGTCTTTTGCTTGAATATACTCGTGTGACATTCGCTTCTTTGTTAATTTGCCTTATTATTATTATTATTATTATTATTATTATTTATTATTATTATTAGGGGCCAAGCACTGAAGATATAGGCACCTATTGTATCCGTTGGTGTTCTTATTATTATTCTAGAAGTCTCTGGCAGCCCATAGAAACGTAGGGTAAAAAGTTGTGAGGACAGTCTGAAATGTGTCCATAGCAAATTTGGAGTCTCTAACTCAATCCCTCTAGTGCCACCAGCTGTCCAAAGTTGCACTCATGTTTATGTTAATAACTTTTGAACCTTAACCCTTTGATGCATAACATGGGTCAAAAATGACCCGGCTGAGTTTTTATTTTCTATATCTTTGCAAGAAATTAATTTCTTCATTCAGTATTCCAGGTATTCCTCAATTAACTTGTTTTTGATCATAACAAATCCTCATTTTAATTTTCTTTCTTTTTTAATAAAAATCATTTTTGTATACCCTTCTAATGCATAACATGGGTCAAAAATTAACCGTATTCATTTCCTATGTAATTTCAATAACGGTTGAGTGTTTCTTTGCTGAATCTTTAAAAGAAATGTATCTTATCATTCATTTATTCCAGGTATTACTTAAATAACTTTTTGATTGTAAAAAATCATTGTTCATTTTTTCTTTCTTACTTTATAAACAAACACAGTTTTTGTTTGTCTACATCAATTTTACACACATGGGTCAAAAATGACCTGTATTCATTTCCTATGGTATTTCAGTCAAGACTGAGTGTTTATTTGCTGAATCTTTGAAAGAAATGTATTTTGTCATTTATTTATTCCAGGTATTCCTTAAATATCTTGTTTTTGATTTTCTACAAATAATTATGTTTATTTTTTCTTTCTTACTTTATAAACAAACACAGTTTCTACATCAATTTTACACACATGGGTCAAAAATGACCCATATAGAAATCTTTAATATTTGCACATTTTTGCAAGTAGGAAGATATTTACTGCAGACAACTGTTCATCTGCCACACATTTCACATCTTAACAAGGCTACTTTTGTATATTTGATGGATGTAAGTCTTATATTTAATATATTAGGTTATATATTTCATAATTTTTTATTTTGTCATAAATCAATGCAATTGGTCACCCTTTAAATCTGTCAATGTTCCTGAAAAGTAACAGTTTTGGACATATACAACATGGGTCTAAAGTGACCTGAATGAGTTATTACTTTCTATATCGCATATATTACAATAAATTAATTTTATCATTCATTATTCCATCTATTACTCAAAAACAAATCCTTGTTTTAATTTTTCCTTTCTTTTTGAATTAATTTTTTTTTGTGTGTCATTACCATTCTAAAGGCCAAAGTATACTTCACTTTTGTATGCATATGTGAGGGTCAGCATACAGATTTTTGTAACTTTTTATAATTTCCGCCGGATTTCTGTAACTGTGTATACGCAACCTGCACATACACATTTAAATTGCGTTTGTGCGCAAAGTATACTTTCAGCTTTTTTTACAGTGATGTCATCATCCACCTCAGTTCTGTTGAGGACCAGACGCTAACACTCTAGATAAAGAAAATCAAAAGCACTGTTGGTCGATTCACTTATTATATATTTTCACTGTTGGACAGAAACCTTGTTCAAAACTGTTACATTTCAGGAACACTGATAGATGTAAAAAGTGACCAGTAGCATTGGTTTATGACAAAAAATACAAATTATGAAATATAATATGACTTTCATCCATCAAATATACAAAAGCAGCCATGTTGAGAGGTGAAATGTGTGGTGGATGAATAGTTGTCTGCAGTAAATATGTTCGTACTTGTGAAAATTTGCAAAGGTTTCTATATGGGTCATTTTTGACCCATGTGTGTAAAATTGATGTAGAAATACAAAAGCTGTGTATTTAAGATATTTAAGGAATACCTGGAATAAATAAATGACAAAATAAATTTCTTTCAAAGATTCAGGAAAAAAAAACTCTCAGTCTTGACTGAAATACCATAGAAAATCAATACGGGTCATTTTTGACCCATGTGTGTAAAATTTATGTAGACAAACAAAAACTGTGTTTGTTTATAAAGTAAGAAAGAAAAAATGAACATAAATATCTTGTTTTTGATTGACAAAAATCATTAAGGAATACCTGGAATAAATGAATGATAAAATACATTTCTTCAGCAAAGAAACACTCAACCGTTATTGAAATTATATAGGAAATGAATACGGGTCATTTTTTTACCCATGTTATGCATTAGAAGGGGTTTTCATAGCTTATGCATCAAAGGGTTAAGGGTTAGAAACAAAATTTCCTCTGATTCCTTAGGTCAAGACGAATCGATTGCACCCTATGACATAATTTTCTGTCATGAAAATGTTTCCGCCATTTTGAATTTTCTGAAAAACCTACTTTTTCAAGCTCTTCCTAGGCCGTTACTCAGATTTTCACGAAAATTGAACCAGATCATCTTCAGACCATGCAGACAAAAAGTTATTAAAAGCTTTTTGATTAACCCGACCACTCTTGAAAAACACCCAAATAAATTTAACATAAGGCACCCCAAATTGGACACAAGGTTATATCTCCGCAATGCTTTATCATATCCAAACTTGGTACATGTCATCACAAGCATGACCTGAGGCAACAGTAGGGCTGTGACGGTGGCAAATTTTTACTACTGCGGTGGTAAATCACCAACAACCGCCGGTGTTGCGGTGGTGGGGTCCGAAGGCGGTTGGTTTTATATATATTTTTATTTATTTTACAGGTTGCGTTAGACTTGCGTTTCACCGTCATTTTGATGGATCAATCAATAATTACAACATTTTAATTTTTATATTTTAATAAGACATTTAATAGCTTCTTATTTTGTCCACATTTTTATTCACGAACTTACAGGATAAGCAAATAGGCATAGGCTATGCATTTATTTATACTATGTAAAGAAAGTTGATCAAAGACTAGCTGCGTCACTTTTAGTTTTCATCTTGAACACTTGTCACGGATCGTGAGTGAATGCGATCATCCTTTCCTCTTTACTACTGTACAGAACGAAATAAACATGAAAATAAAAAATATGTTGAAAGATACAGTAGCTTACCGAAATCTGTATCAGTCATCAGTGTTGCAAACAATGTCACGTGAACGTTATACCTCAGAAAAGCCATTTGTTGACCATAAACTTATAGTCAGCAAGAAAAATAACAAAACTTAATTAAGTAAGTAAGCATAAGTAACTTTATTATTATACAATTTACTTAAACTAGGTGCTCGTCTGTATGTAATCAAGCGCATCGTTTTTATTTTATTCTGGAGACTGAACACTGGAGCACACTCACGACCTACTGGACAGGGGTGGGAATTACAACAAGCTTACATACAAACTACATAATCTGTCAAAATGATGGACGGGCTGCAGATTTTTCCGTCACTGCTAAAAAAATTCCATCAATGACGGAAAATATTGGGTTAACGCGATCTCTGAGATATATAAATATATATGATGTCACACTACCACCGGTGACACTCCATGATCGCGGTGGCGCTTTTGTCATGCCTACTGTCACAGCCCTAGGCAACAGCGCCACCTACTGGTCCAGAGATACAAAAAATGTCTTTTTTTGCTTAAAAGTTCTGATGGGTTTGTCTGAAAATCATCAATTTGGTCTTGTTGAGTTCAGGGCATCATGCCAAGTCAAATGATGTCCAATTTTACCATATTGGCCATTTTGGCTGTTGGCCATTTTGAATTTTGTGCTAAAATGTGTATTTTACGAATACATTTGCATATCATTATGAAACTCAGTATAAGTCATCAGCACAATGACTTGAAGGAGTCTGAGAAGTTTCGGACCAGCGCCACCTAGTGGAGATTTTTTTTTTTCATATGCTTATAACTTTTGATCTCATTGGCTTATTTTCACTGGAGTCACACCCTTAGACTCCTGAATCCTTGCCGAGTCCAGCGATACCAAACATGCTAGGTTTCAGCTAACGGTTTGTGCGACATAGTGATTTAGCGCTTAAAAAACAATTGCGAATATCTTCGAAACCATTAGTCAGATCGAGACGAAACCACCATAGGAAACATGGAACCTAAGCTGGTTAACTTAAAGTCAAAGCCCAAATGTCAAAATTTTGATAGGAAGTGGCAAAAAAATCTAAACAAAGTCATTCATGGGTCATTTTTTATGATCTCTTACATATAAATGTCTATAACTCTAAAGCAAAATGAGATATTTTCACTAAATTTGACACACATGTATGGGGTCACCCTGAGGACAAATAAAAAAAAAGATTGTGCCTCTTGGTGGCGCTATAATTGATCAAAAAACGAAATTGCCATTAAGTGCAATACACTATTTTGATATAAAATGTTCTATTATATGAATGCATTGGTCTACCATTACGAAACTCAGTATGTGTCATCGGCACCATGCTTTGAATGCTCTCAAATGTTTTTCAGACAAATGTTGTAATAACATTTATTAAAAATGCCAATAGCTTTATGTAAATGTAGCATATTGTAATGGAACTTGTCTTATTAGATTCTGTGGGTCATGCTGAGAACATTGATGCCAATTTTACAATAGTCAGCCAAACTTCCTGTCCTCCATTTTGATTTTCTTTAAAACCTACTTTTTCAAACTGCTCTTAGACCATTCATCCAATTTTCACCAAAATCGAATCGTATCATCTTCAGACCATGTCGAATTAAAGATATGGATTTTGTGTTGATAGACAAAATCGTATTCATATATACAGCGAAGAATTAGAGTCTTGATGCCCAAATTACTCTTGAGGCTGTATCTCTGCAATGCTTTGACATATTGACACCAAACTTTGCGATTGTCATTGTAAACTCACTCTGACCATACCGCATGAATTTGGCCACAATGCCACCTATTGGGGGAAAGTGATAAACCAGTAAATCTTTATTATTGACTGTATTTGTAATTTTTCAGCTCTTTTTCCTAAAATGATCTTAATAGGTCTTTAATTGCTCACTGTTGCAGTTGGTCTGATGCTCATTGCCGTGTTGGCTGGCTTGTTGTGCCGCTTTTGTGCTTGGCCCCATAAATGCTGCTTGCAGCTTTAATTATTATTAATTATTATTATTATTATTATTATTATTATTATTATTATTATTATTATTGTTATTATTGTTATTATTGTTATTATAATAATAATAATAATAATTATTATTATTATAAGCCTTTAACGTCTAAACATCCTCCACCGCTCGTTTCAAGCATTGGCTCCTAAAGTGTGTCTGAAACAGGCCTGGTTCCATAATCAAATCACTGAGGGAGCTTCTGAAATTATTTAGAGTGCTCTAGTAAATTACAGATGTAGTAGTGTTGTAGTCAAGACCACCTAATCTGAAACCAAGACAAGACCAAGACTTTAAGAGATTGAGACTGAGACCAAGACCAAAGACCAAGACCAAACTAGCACTCCTCAAATTATATATATGTGTAAGTACTTCAGCTAACCACAGGCTCTACTCTTCAGCACAATGGTAACCCCAAAAACATACCAGACACCATTAAATTCCAAAATAATACAACATTAAACACTAACAGATCTCCTCCTATAAATATTGAGCAAAACACATGAAATAACACTTAATCTCAACACTGACCCTTGCTTTAACAGTCAGAAGCAAATCATGCTGGGAACTAGAAATCTGCTGTCTCTGATTCAGTGAATGAGTGTGAATATATATGCACAAAGGATAAAACGTTATGAATTTTACATACAATGCTATTTTGCCTTTTGTCTTACTGTATAAAAGCCCTCTTCCCTGCATATTGAGTCCTCGCTCCTTCCACCACCCACCCTACCTGACAGAACGAACCAGCACAGGACTGCAAACACAAGGAGAATAAATAGGAGAGCAAACAAGGCAGGTAACGAGGGAGGACAGGTGGAGAAAAATCAACCAATAATGAGGTAACAAGGTGGGCGGGGTCAAGACAATAGACATGAGAGCACATGGCACAAAGAAACACATGACAAGCCATGTGCTCACATCAAACAAAACAAAGACACAAGCACATGGCCAATGAAGACAAATCACAAGCCATGTGCTTACACAAGACGAGACAGGAACACGTGACTATGAAAACTCATAAGCCACGTGTTCACACAAAACAAGACAACATGAGAGCACGCAGCCCGTGAAACACAGACTGCGTGCTACACAACACAAGACAAAAACATGAAAGCACGCGGCAGGTGGAAATAACCGCGTGCTACACAAAACATGAGACAAGAGCGCACGGCAAGTGAAAGTACACACAAACCGTGCGCTCACAATAAAGACAGGACTGGGAGCGCGAGTGTCCGAATCCCGACACGAAACCGAAACCAAACTAGACACGAGTGCCGGGATCCGAACGCCACGCTCCCAACATGAAACAAGGCACGCAGACAAGAGAGCGCACAGCCCCGAGAACACTCGAGACCGTACGCTCACACAAAAACAAGACAAGAATGGGAGTGTCAGAGCTCTGTCACAAAACCAAGAAATAAACTAGACCGAAGTGACAGAACCCTGACATATATAGCCTTACTTGGTCAATGTATATATTGCAGTACATTGAAAAATATAAGCACTAGTTTCACATATATGGAAATGTATTATGTATTATGTAATATATCACAGTATAATTTGCAGTATATTCCCATATATTTTTTGCTACGTGAGAGGGTCTATGGTGGGAAAGATGCTTGAGAAGCCCTGCAGTGGTCAACCTGAAGCTTTCACCTGCACATTCACTGAAGCTAAGCAGAGTTGAGCCCAGTCTATATCTGGATGGGAGACCTCCTGGGAGACTGGGTAGCTGCTGGAAGAGGTGTTAGAGAGGCCATGGGGTCTGATCAACCTGTGGCCTGAGTGGGTCCTAATGCCCCAGTACAGTCGCAATAAGCTGTACTGTATAAAGGATGAACAGAACCCCAGAATATAAGGGGTGTAACCCTGGTGTAAAATAGTCCATACAGCACATCACATACTGCCCAACGCCCCAGTACAGTCGCCATAAACTGTACTAAATAAAGGGTTAAAATAAACCCCAGAAAATAAGGGGTGTAACCCTAGGGCAAAAATAATCCTTACATTACATAGCGTACCATGCAGGTAGTTAGTTAGGTAGTTAGTTAGTTTCACATCACAAATGAGAAAGTACTTAATTTTGCTCTAACAACTTACATGGAAGCACTCTATTTTTCATTACTATTTTACTAATGTTTTAAAAAGAAGTCTCATATGCTCAACAAGCCTGCATGTATTTGATTAAAAAAAACAAAAACAAAAAAAAAAACAGTAATTTTGTGAAATATTATTACAATTTAAAATAATGGTTTTCTGTTTTAATATAATTTAAAATATTATTTATTTCTGTGATGCAAAGCTGAATTTTAATCAGCAATTACTCCAGTCTTTAGTGTCACATGATCGTTCAGAAATCATTCTAATATGCTGATTTATTATCAGTGTTGGAAACAGTTGTGCTTCTTAATATTTTTTGGAACCTGTGATCCTTTTTCAGGATTCATTGATGAATAAAAAGTTAAAAATAATGGAATTGATTAAAAATAGAAATCTTTGCTAACAACATAAGCCTTTAATATCACTTTTAATTTTGCTTTCAAAAAAAGAGATTAAAAAAAGAACGACCCCAAAGTTTTGAACAGTTGCATGTATTGTTAAAAAAGATGTAAAAATGTAATTCCAAAATAAATACAAAGTAATCAGAGGATCAGCTTGTGAGCATAAGGCACAAGTTAACACAGGCCCAGCCTATTGTCATAATGTAACACAGAAAAATTGTGAATGCTTTGAATAAAGAACCAATCAACACAAACAGAACATAAGTAGCTCAGTTTGATAATTTGCCACAATGGTGACTGATAGCATTCTTTTTGGATGAGTTTGAATCCCAAAATGACCAGGTTTTTAAAACTTAATTATTTTTTATAGTAAAGGGTCATGAAACCCCAGAAAATTTTTTTTAGCTGTGAACAGATATGTATAGGCTGCACATCATTGAAAACACCAAAAGTACTCATTAATTTTATTTATAAGTAAAAGAACAAAAGTTACCGTCATTGCAAACTGACAGTCATTGAAATCTCGTTACCAAACAAAAACCGACCGTCACTGAAATCTCGTAAAGGAATAGATCCAACTGTGATTGAGATTTTGCAAAGGAACAAAATCAACCATCGTTGAGATCTTGTAAAGTGTAGCATATGCACACGTATCAGGATAATCAATAAACTTTGAAATGTTCAGAACACTTTTAGCATGCTGGACTGTGTTGTAAGCTGACCTCGGCTCCGGCCGGTCTAGAGAAAAACAAACACTCTGACACCTTTGTGTAGCGTATGCACACGTATCAGGATAATCAATAAACTTTGGAATGTTCAGAACGCTTTTAGCATGCTGGACTGGGTTGTAAAACCCCCCCAGAGACTGACCAGATCCACATTCCAACACCCCACACACACAGGGACACACAAAAACACACACACAGACAGACACAGAAACACACAATCATACATTTTCAACTGTATTTGCAAACTACCACTATGCTGAAATATATATTTCATATAGTTTTAGGGCCTATGCATGTTTCCTAGTGTTTAAATGAGTGTATTTGTGCTAGTGTGCATTTTAACGATATAATTTTGTCTGTAAACCATAACTTCTCTCCTATGCCTTTCTGACCTATCGAGTTTGGTCTCTCCGTAAAGCTCCGGACACGAGTTATTCACTGAGATATGTCACACCGCTGATAAATGCATTTTTCTATGTGTTTAATGATACTGTGAAGAACGCACTCCATTTGGAGATCTGATCTGAGAGTCATAAATCATGCAGATTAAGTCGTGAGGCCAAACAAAGGAAAAGCTTTCCCGCCAACTTTGCACCCATGTTATTGGCTACCCCACCTCAAGGAGGTGTGTCGGCTTATCTGTCATAAAAGCAAAGACGCACAATTTCTTGTGTGTTCTCTCCCGATTGTCTCACGAGCATCTCGTGCACGTTTTTCCCGGACCCCTCCGGTGACCACGCGCTGCCACCGCGCTCAGCTTCGGGATCGCCATCTTCCAGCGAAACTCACTCTCGTCCTCAGTTCAAACCTTCCCGCTGAACGGAGGAAGCCAACGAACTGCACCAGCGCTAACCTGAAATTCGACACACGCAACCAATGCAAGTATACTGCCGTTTCTCAATCTTAGATGATGAAACTGATTTCCGTGCTGGCTTAGGACTGGTTGTGAGTTTGCTACTTGCCTTCTCTCTCTTTCCTTCTCTACTTCTATTCTTGTACATAGGTGTGTATTTTCTTGTATATATATTTAGATGTATAACCTCTGTATTCGTAGTTTGCATATATTAAAACGTTATTTATGCTCGATTGTTCTGTTTGTTCTTTCAGCGGAAAACCCAAGTCACTTTAACGTTTTTTCGATCGCTTTATGCTTTAGTTATTTTCATGGCCAGAGAATAACTCCGTTTATAATATTCTGTGAGGGACTTAGTTTGCTGGACAAACGAGCAGTTTCTCTAAATAATTATTAAACCAGAACTAATCATATATGTAATTGATTATAATTCGTTGTAATTGATTCACAATATATGTTTAATTCCCCATTGGGTCGATATATGAATCATAATTTATTCATAACCTTATGAATTATTATATTCATATTTCATCCATAAATTGATTAATAACAGCTACATTTCGTTACATATATTATTTGGTGGAGGATTCGCGAGCAACGTTTTAAACTTGGTTTTCGGTAAAAGAGCAATGTAGAATAATTTGTGTATGATTTAACTTACATGCGCGCTTTATTCAGTGAGAAGACGCACGAGTCCTCTCTACGCACCGTTAACAAGCTGCTGTTTGTGTCTAAAAACACTGCAGGCCTAGCCTTGGTTGACCGTGAAATACACTGCAGTCTATTGATATTTCAAGCTCGTATCTGTGAAGGACGACAATCTTTGCAGTAAGTTACAGTTTTGAATATTAATTTCCGCTTGAATTAACGAATTGAATCGTATTCAACGCGTTTTGAAACGAGTATAGTGGCGAATATTCCCACTAAATCTCTTTTAAAGGCCTTTATATTTACCCGCTATTAAATCTGAATTTCTTGTGTCGTCCAAAAATTCACAATAGCCGGTTTGCTCCTGGGTTACGTCGTTTGGACTAGCTACCCAAAACCACGTGATCCCCGTTACAGATCTAATCGGAAAAGCAGTCCGTCTGGTTTATCGATTGATGTGTAATAATTTGGAGCTCGTATCAGCATTCTGATCCAATGTTGATTAGTAACAGCGGCGAAGCAATCCCGCAAAAGTTACATATTCGCGTGCATTAAAGTTTGCACCAAAGGGACTGATTCCCAGAGTTGTGTACCCGTGAGTAAAACGGTACACATATATTTATGAAAGAATCCGCTGAGGTTCTATAGTTGTAATCGTGACCGTGCAGTTAAAACAGCGTAAGGGTCAGAAACCCACAAGCGCGCTCGTTTTTGTATCACGAATTAAGGAAGGGGGATGCAGTAACTCTGACCAGACGCCAGAGGGCAGTCTACTCAGGTGTGGCACCCCTCCCTACTTATTGGTTGTGTGGACTCATTGACGCCACCGCGTGGACGTTATGAGTCAAAGCCGCTCCATACTTTGAACTGAAATTATCTCCAAGTTATCTTTTGCTTCTCTATACTGCGGGGAGTTGTAAAAGTAATTTGCTTTTGGTGGTTATGCTTTCCAATCATTGTTGGAATGTGGTTTACTGATTTAAATTTAATTTAAACACGTTTAAATTTTTAATTTAAATTGTTTCCCTTCCAACAAGGGAATTCACTTTCTGAGAGTGCGCCCCCTGGTGGACACTGTCAGATAAGTCAATTCTCTTTTCCCTTGTATTCTTTTTCCTGTATTCACAGATCTACTTTATTTTATTTTATTTCAGTTTATTTATTTTATTTTTATTCCACTTTGTGTTATTTCATCCATTCCCTTTTTGTCTTTTCTCTCTCTCAAGTTATTTCTTTAGTTTACTTTGGAAATTCATTCCCTTTATTACTTAATGTTTTATTTTATTCACTCTTAGTTCTGGGTCCTGTGTGTTATTGGCTGGCAATAATATTCACGCACACCCAAGCCTCCCTTATTTCATACACTTATTTTTGAATTTAATTAAATAACATTTAATTCAATTTTAAAATTAAGTAGTGTCAATCAGTTGGCATTTTGCTATCAACAAGCAATTCTCTTTAGGAAAAATCTGCAAATAGGGAAGGCTTTCTCTTTTCTTTCTCCCATTCTGTTATTCTATGCACTCATTTAAATTTAATTGAACAAGTTTAATTCAAATTTGAATCAAGTGCCTCTGAATTATCCTCTTTTCGCTTTTTCCCATCCTGTTATTCTATGCACTCATTTAAATTGAATTGAACAGAGTTTAATTCAAATTTGAATCAAGTGCATCTGATTTGTTTTTGTTTTCTGTTATTTTTACTTTTGTTCTGCTTCTAGCTAGTTCATTTTAGACCCCTACTCTTTTATCCTACACACTTAATTAGTTAAATTCTATTTAAACAAGATTTAAATTGAGTTTTAAATTTACAATTAAGTCGTGTTTACCTGATTGTTTGTGCACTTGCAGATAAGGCCCTTTAGCGCCCTGGGGTGAGCTGACGGTTGCTCCAGTGAGTTCCAGTGAGTGGAGCTACCTGGCCTGGCGCTTCTTACACTAACCGTGTGTGAATCGTGGACATTCTGACCCCGTATCACGGGCAACACGCAAGGACATCAGCGAGTTGTGTATCAGGTACAGGGAGGCAACGAGACCCGGGGTGACAACAAGCGGCAATTTTGTTTAATTTCCCTGCTCAGGCTTCTGCACGACAGAACCGCCCGTTTGGAGTAACTGCCCGTAAAGGGGACAGACTCTGAGTTCAGGGAAAACTCAATCTTGACTGGTCACTCGGGCCGTTGGCGCAAATACCTTACCGAAGTGCGCAATTGTACTGGTGTTCCCTGTTTGAGAGGTTGCACCGTGGTACAAAGGGGACAGGTGGCCACGGACACCGCAGTAGAGTGTTTGAACGTCGAGGAAAGGTTGCCTGCCATTGAGTTCTTATCTGAGCACCCACAATTCACTCAGGCCTAAATTAGTGACATACAGTCATTTCACCTAATTGAAAGCCACAGAATATTACATATTCTTCAATTACTCAGGTGCGGGCCAACCCTTATGCTCTCGATCCATACCATCCCTCTAGGTTTTATGACGCAACAGTGCACTCGCCGGACACCGTCATAAACCCAGCTGGAATAGGAAGTTTAAGTTTCACTTCTCCCCTCTAGCCCTTCTGTTTTAGTTTATTGCGATTCTATTTTTATTCCTTTCTATTTGTTTACTGCTATATTTCTCATTTAATTGCATCCACCCTGTTCTGTTTTGCTTCTCTACTGTGTTTGTTTCTTTCAGTTCATGTAAAAGCAGAGCCTGTGAGAGCCATCACGGAAAACTGAGTAATAGATAGACGACCGAGCAGCGAGAGTCATCAAAGGACTCTTAGGGCTACCGCCTGTCAAAATCTTTATTCAAATCCGGCACTCACCCACACAAATTGACCCGCGTGGTCCTTTTGGCTATCGACAATTAAGTGTCTAGCCTACATTCCACTAACTGTCTGCACCAGTTAACTGGAACCAAACCAAAGAATTATATAATCATGCATTATTATAAGTCGTTAGCCCTGCGCGTGCTTGCATTGGTTCTGTTTGTGCTGTCTTTCTCTCGCCAACAGCAAGCTAACGTGTTCAGAGCAGCCAGCCCCAGCACCCATGGGGACGGACTCAAGACCGGGTTGGGCTCCCTGACCAGCACGATCCTGCCCAACGACGCTGTGGATCCCCAGCACCTAAGCAACGAGCAGCTGGACGACAACCTGAATCGACTAATGGCCCACGATCCAATGCCGAGCTACAAAGAGTGGGCGAGAGTCATCCGAGCCATCGCCCACAACCTCAAGCTCCAGGCGGAGGACGCCCGGAGGAATCAGGCCCAGATTCATCGTCACCACGATCAGCGACTTGTCGAGACCCAGAACCAGCGTTGGACAGCGGACGAATCCAAACCCGAGCTGCAGGAGGAGCTGCAAAGACTTCAAAAAGCCCTTGCAGAGCTCCACCTGGAGGTGGAGCGTAGAAAACTGACTGGAAAACTCCAACACAGCGAAGCTCCCCTAGCCAAAGCAGAGACTACGCTGAAAGACAGACACACTTTAGCCCTGACCTGTGAAAATCATCTCAAACAGGCCCAGAAAGGAGTTATGGCTCCGAAACAACAAAGAGACTATGTGAATGAACTTGACACTGGTTACAGAGTACTGAAAAGTGGCATGGGAGGGGAAACACACATCACCGAGTTTCCCCTAACCAGTCAAGAAGCCCTAATTCCAAATGGGGTTAAAAGTCCACTGCCCAAAACGTCCAATGGCCAAGAACCTTCGCCAGCAGCTGTCACATCCAACTGCCAGCACCTGCGACAGGTTCTGATCCAAAAGCTTTCTGACCCTGCATCAGATCAAGGGCTCCCTGCTGCCATGGACCTAAAACGGGGCAGACTGAATAACCCATACACTTTCTACAGCCGAATGCAAAGAGGGTACTACGGAGCACGTAACCAGCCAGCAACGGAGGAAGATTTCATCTTCAACCCTCTGCTTCTCCGAGAGCTGCACCCTGCGGTGAGTGATCATCTGGCAGCCTTGGCCTGCTCAAGCAGCATGTCTATTCAGCAGCCGCGAGACTTGGTCGACGAAGCTCAAGCCAAGCAGAGAACTGCGTCTAAAAAGACTGTAGAAATTCCAACCAGTTACCCAGACTCCGATCACTGTCCAGAAACCTGTCCTTACCTTTTTGAAAGACTGAGAAATGAAGCTGAAAGACAAACTCAGACTCTCAAGTCACAAAGATGTGAGCTGAATGTGCAGTCGCACAGTCCAAATGAGGTCCACCTTGAACACACAGCTCCCACACACCACACCATTGGTCGAGTGAGCCTGGTAACTCCTGTGTGCGTAGCGCAAATGGACACGTTTCTCTGTTCCACTCACAAAGACCTGCTAGACTGTTTTGAGCCCTTATTGAACGCCAGACCACTGAAAATCTGGGCTCAAGTGTGTGAACTTCTGCCTTCCCAGTCACCCAGGCCACCTGAGCCAGACGGTCAGGTCACAGAGGTCGCGGGAAATCTCCCAGCTAACCGCGGGAACCCTGTCTCAGAGCACAGTTCAAGGTCGCCACCCGGCGTACTTCAACTCACCATAGACTGTAACTCTCTCTGCTCCAAGGTCACGACAGACTCACAGCTGAATGATGTAACTACAACAGACATTATTCTCACACTGTGGGCAGGCAACTCAGCCTTCAGCCACACGCTGTTAAGTGCTCTCATTGAAGGAACACCGGACCTCCCATTTGTCAACATGCAAATACGCTTCCCATTGGACTTTCGTCTGTCAACCATGATGACTGTCAAGGACATCTGCGTTTTGAACTTCAAATGGAACAACCGGCATTTTACCCATCACTTCCTGGTCCTTCCAGACCTCCTGATGCACTCTAATGCTCATATGGACAGTGCAAGTGAGTTGTTGTGGGCCCCTATGACTGTACAGCTTCCTGTTGTTCCTGTCAACACTGCCAACTTCCTGTCAGGCCAGACTATCCAACAGGTCTGCATCCTGATCAACATACAGGAACCTGTAGTACCACCTTACACCAAAGGGGGTGCTGTTTGGATCAACATACAGGAAATTGTAGTACCACCTTACACCAAAGGGGGTGCTGTTTGGCTCAACAGGCAATGTGGTCAAACCCTAAGCCACATGCTGGGCTCCTTCACACTGTCACCTGAAGGCGTGGAACTTGGACTTTCTCTAAAAGCCACACCGCTAACTGAAGTGTCACCCTACGGAGTTCACAGCTGGCTCAACGAATGTATGGTCACAGACATCAGCATTCCCAAAGCCCACCATCTAGAATGGATAATGGACCACGGCCCCTATGACTTTGAACGCAAGTTAACAGTCATTAACTTAATACCAGCTGCCATGGTCCCAGAAGGAAGCTTAAGCAACACAAGTTTCACAGCATCCTTCAAGAGCATCTCCATCACTTCCATCAAACTGGTACCCACAGAACAGGTGCACAGAACGGAGCTGATGGAGGACAAACACCTTGCAGTACCCACAGTCGCTAACCAGCCTGCCTGTGAAACTCAGGAAAGCGCTGCACCTCGGACAGCCAACCTGACAGCTTACACCACAACAGAGGAGCCCTTCCCAAAGTTTGAGCCTAAAGGCCAACAGATCCAGAAAGATGCAAGTGCGCTAAAGAATGATGCAGACTGTCGAAGACTCAGAAACGTCTTGCACAAATTCAAAGTGACATTTGACAAAGACCTTTTATGCTGTGGTCTCACTAAACTTCACACAGTGCATAGTGCAACACACCCAAATGCTCCTCCCACCTTAATCAGGCAGTACGAAGGTCACATCGCCCCACATGAACCAGTACAGGAGGTTGTTCATTCAACAGAAGGAAAAGGTGTTATCTGCCCATGCAACAGCACCTATTCAGTCCCTACCTGGTCCATTGTCAAACCAGACAGCAAGTGGCGACCCACCAGCGACTTCAGGAGGCTGAACCAGCAGGTGCCACTGCCACAACGTGCCAGAAAGCACAAGTCTGCACGGAGCAGAGATTCAGCTGCCTGTCAAAACTGCTATAACAGCACACCAGCGTTGACACTTGAGATACTGGTACCCCAACAACAGCGACCAGCCTGTCACAGATACCTCAAAGAGAATGCGTGCCAAGGAATGCCCACGGCCTACGTCGATGGACGTTCCTACAACCATGAGGGCATCTTACAGGCAAGTGCAGGGGCACGATGGTTAAACAACCAACCCTGCCAACCACAGAACAGCAGGTGGGGTCCCCAGTCATGTCAGTATGGTGAAGCAGCAGCGACCCTCAAAACCTTTCAAGTCTCCTCTGTCCATAACATCAGAGAACTCATGTGCACAGACTCACACTTTGCCAGACCTTGTTTCACATGCCATCTTCTGGGCTGGAAACAAACTGGTTTCAAGACTGAATGCAACAAGCAGGTGAAACATCAACACATGTTCCAGACACATGATCACCTCACCCAAGCACACGACATGATCGTTTACTGGGAAAAGGTGAAAAGATGCTTAAAGCAACCAGGGCGTGACAAAGGCGTGAACGACCAAATTAATGCCCTTGCCAAGACTGGCACCCTGCATGACAAGCTATGGTCACACCCACCCCATTCACCCACCCTTAGTGTGGCAACAACAACCCGCAGCCAGCGGACTGTTCCTGCAACATTTCCCGCCTCACTGCCACTGCCACTGACAACCAAACTTGCCAACACTTCCATGCAAAAGGTTTTGTACCACCACTCATACCCCTCCAACCTCCCGTTCACGGCACCTGGTCCCATGACCGACCACATGCTGCGTGTGGGAGTGAACTTTCTAAAATATGTCCCTGATGTCTTCACAGCGCCAAAGCTTGTACTGCCACAGGGCCAAAAGGGGGTGAACTGATATACACCCACGACACACCATGTGCCAAACACCATGGCACCAGAACTATTTATGAGACTTTGGAACAAGTGGCGTACTGGCCCAGCATGCAGAAAGATGTGGCAAAGTATGTCAGAGAATGTCAGGTTTGCTGTCAAGTCCAAACTGTAAACCCAAACTACAGAGCTCCACTGCAACACAGAGGAGTCACGTTTCCACGGTCAGTCGACCAGAAAGACTGGACTGTAAAACCTCATCTGATGCTCATGGCCATCACAGACACCATACAGGAGTCAACTCAGGTGTTCCCCACAGAACTACTGATGGCACGGCAGGTGCCACTGCCGTTGCATCTGTACCAACCAGGAGACTTGAGTCTCATCACAGCCTGCTCCCCTCATCAGCATCACAACAAGCTCCGCCTACAACTGAGAAAGCAACTCGCAACACAGAGCCAAACCCTGCAAACCACCTGCAAATCCTGGAAAGGTATTGCGGTGGTTCTCCGCACTCACAGTTTCCTGCTGATCCAAACTGCGAACTCAAGGAAGCAACTGTTTACAGTCCTCCAGAATGACTTTGCCCAAAATCAGCTGGTTATAGCTCTGTTGACAGACCTGCTGCGAGAAATTAGCTTCTCTATGGACAGAGTGGCTATGAATAGGATTCCTCAGTATCCTACACAAACTGTGCTGGACTTTGCTACTGGCAGACCCAAAGACACGGTCAATGTCAGGTGGCGGCAACGTAACACCCATGCCAAGAAACACACCTCAGTTGCGGTAGCCTACCACAACAGCAACCCACGGCTGTGCCCGGCTCCCCACTTTCGCAGGTGTAGTTTCACCAAAGACTTTCAGTACTTCTGCCCAAACCAGCTCTTCCTCAGAAACCACACTGAAGGAATGGGCCGGTTGCAGCCCATGACCAGCGACACACGCTGCCCGGCCAAGCCTCGCACCCCAGTTATCGGAACGCAAGCCGAGACTGTGGGTGATCGACTGCTCATCCACACCCCCACTCATGCTGCCACCCTAACCTACAATCAGCACAGCACGGCCACTCATGTCAACCTGCCCAATCCAAGTAAGTGGATCCAGGTACCCCTGGGTTCAATCCTTCATCGCAGCCATCTGGCAGTGTACTGTCTCTCAAGCAAAGAGGACCAGTCAGAACTGGAAATCCCATCCTCCTCCAGGAATCACCATCACACCTTAGATCCAGGACTGGAACTGAGGATTGACAAAGGGAGGTCCCAGCTAAGTGACAGTACTCCCACTGATGCAGCCCTCCAAGCACTCTCACGACTGCCTGTCCTGACCAGCTCACCTAGAGCCCGAGCTTGGACTGCTGCCAACACAATCCGTTGCCTCTCCATGGCAATCAAGTACGCACTCGCCCTGGGCCTGGCCTTCATCCTATCCCAAGGGATCAAAGGGATGCAAGAATCCACGGACAGGTGCTTATCTGCTCTCCCTCAAGGACCAGTAGGAACCACCTGCTGCGTGACCATCCGGATCCATGTGCCATCGAACTTGGTTACCGTCCAACGAAGTCCGCACAGGAACTTCGTTGGCCGAAAGGGGGAATCTGTAGCGTATGCACACGTATCAGGATAATCAATAAACTTTGGAATGTTCAGAACGCTTTTAGCATGCTGGACTGGGTTGTAAAACCCCCCCAGAGACTGACCAGATCCACATTCCAACACCCCACACACACAGGGACACACAAAAACACACACACAGACAGACACAGAAACACACAATCATACATTTTCAACTGTATTTGCAAACTACCACTATGCTGAAATATATATTTCATATAGTTTTAGGGCCTATGCATGTTTCCTAGTGTTTAAATGAGTGTATTTGTGCTAGTGTGCATTTTAACGATATAATTTTGTCTGTAAACCATAACTTCTCTCCTATGCCTTTCTGACCTATCGAGTTTGGTCTCTCCGTAAAGCTCCGGACACGAGTTATTCACTGAGATATGTCACACCGCTGATAAATGCATTTTTCTATGTGTTTAATGATACTGTGAAGAACGCACTCCATTTGGAGATCTGATCTGAGAGTCATAAATCATGCAGATTAAGTCGTGAGGCCAAACAAAGGAAAAGCTTTCCCGCCAACTTTGCACCCATGTTATTGGCTACCCCACCTCAAGGAGGTGTGTCGGCTTATCTGTCATAAAAGCAAAGACGCACAATTTCTTGTGTGTTCTCTCCCGATTGTCTCACGAGCATCTCGTGCACGTTTTTCCCGGACCCCTCCGGTGACCACGCGCTGCCACCGCGCTCAGCTTCGGGATCGCCATCTTCCAGCGAAACTCACTCTCGTCCTCAGTTCAAACCTTCCCGCTGAACGGAGGAAGCCAACGAACTGCACCAGCGCTAACCTGAAATTCGACACACGCAACCAATGCAAGTATACTGCCGTTTCTCAATCTTAGATGATGAAACTGATTTCCGTGCTGGCTTAGGACTGGTTGTGAGTTTGCTACTTGCCTTCTCTCTCTTTCCTTCTCTACTTCTATTCTTGTACATAGGTGTGTATTTTCTTGTATATATATTTAGATGTATAACCTCTGTATTCGTAGTTTGCATATATTAAAACGTTATTCATGCTCGATTGTTCTGTTTGTTCTTTCAGCGGAAAACCCAAGTCACTTTAACGTTTTTTCGATCGCTTTATGCTTTAGTTATTTTCATGGCCAGAGAATAACTCCGTTTATAATATTCTGTGAGGGACTTAGTTTGCTGGACAAACGAGCAGTTTCTCTAAATAATTATTAAACCAGAACTAATCATATATGTAATTGATTATAATTCGTTGTAATTGATTCACAATATATGTTTAATTCCCCATTGGGTCGATATATGAATCATAATTTATTCATAACCTTATGAATTATTATATTCATATTTCATCCATAAATTGATTAATAACAGCTACATTTCGTTACATTTGTTACCCTCCGAAGTAAAACAGAGCTAGAGCTAGGAACCAATTTCCTAGCTCTAAGGACATCAAATGGGCCCCTCATGTGGACTACGGACCAGATCACATTCCAACACACACCACACACACACAGACACATACAGAAACACACAAACATACATTTTTGACTGTATATGTAAAATACAACTCTGCCAAAATATACCCATCATGTATTTCGAGAGTATGCATGTTTCCTAGTGTTTAGACTTAGTTTAAATGAGTGTATTTGTGCTAGTGTGCATTTTAATGATGGAATTTTGTCTGTAAACCATAACTTCTTTTATATGCCTTTCTGATCTATTGAGTTTGATCTCTCCGTAAAGCTCCGGACTCTAGCTATTTACTGAGATATGTCAGATAGCTGAAAAATGCATTTTTCTATGTGTTTAATGATACTGTTAAAGTACTCCATCTCGAAATCTGATGTGATAGTCATAAATTCAGCTAGGAGACCAAACAAAGGAACTTTGCCCACCAATTTTGCACCAATGTCATTGGCTATTCCACCTCAAGGAGCAAGCATTATCTGTCATAAAAAGGAACACCAGGGGTCTCCTGTGTGTTCTCCCGATCGCCCTGAATCATCCATCACCTACTCACATCTCTCCCTTTGTATATTCTGTATTTAGACGTATAACCTCTGTAGTCGTAGTTTGCATATATTAAAGAAATTATTCATGCTTGATTGTTCTTTTTGCTCATTTCAACAAAAGCCAGGTCACTTTAACGTTTCGATCCTATATCCTTGCTTTACGTTTGAATGTTAGAATACGAGGTCCTTCTCGTGGCCAGAGAAAAACCTTCCTTTGATAATTTTCTATGAGGAGCTTATAGTTTGCCGGACAAACGAACAGTTTCTCTAAATAATTATTAAACCAGAACTAATCATATATATAATTGATTATTATTCGTTATAATTAATTCATCATATATGGTTAATTCCCCCCTTGGGTCGGTATGTGCATAATAATTATTCATAAAGCTTTATGAATTATTATATTCATATTCCACCCATACATTTATTAATAACTGTACGGATCGCTACAAAAGGAACAAAACCAACCGTCATTGAAATCTTGTAAAGGAACAAAACTGACTGTCTTTGAGATCTCGCAAAGGAACAAAACCAACCGTCATAGAAATCTTGTAAAGGAACAAAACTGACTGTCTTTGAGATCTCGCAAAGGAACAAAACCAACCGTCATTAAAATCTCACAATGAAACAAAACTGACAGTCACTGAGATTCTGTAAAGGATCAAAATCGATCGTCATTGAAATCTTGTAAAAGAACAAAACCGACTGTCATTGGCTACGTTTACATGCACCAATTTTCGTCAATCCAAATGAATTTAATCCGATTGCAGATCTGTTTACATGTACTCTAAACATTGTAATCTGATTCAAATATCCGTTTATATGTGTTTTATATACATTCCGATTAAAACTTTTGCGCACGCGCTTTGCGTGTGTGACGTCATATCAATCACACTTGCGCTTGTGTCAACAGACGATGATCGATAGCCAGAGATATTGTCAAAAGCATCAAATCTTGGCAATATTAAGAGGATTTGTAGGCCTGTTACATTCTTCCAATCTATTATTATAACTATTAGGTTCGGCTATCTTTGAAAATGTTTTAAACATTGTTTTAGGTCAATGAATTATAGGCCAATAATTAAAATTATTAAGAGTGTAGGCTATACTGCAGTCATCAATGAAAATTAAGCGCAGCTTTACTTCAAGCACCGACTTTAAAAAAACAACCTGTTTAACACGAAATACTATTATTCTCATTTGTTTAACTAGCCTATGTACGGCCACAAGAGAAATAATAGGATAAATTAAGACTGCCTATATAATGTAATCAGCATATTATGTTGAAATTTGTCTCATAGAGAATATGCTCCGTCTGTAGTACTGACTGAGGTTGAGACTTTTTCACCGGCATAACTCTAGCGCTTGCAAGAGTTATGCTCTAAAGCTTGCACGTTGCTTCTTATGTGATATCCATTGGCTCACAAAACAGAAAGATTTCCAATATTATGATGAAGGGATACAGCTACGCCACTGCGTGCTAGCATACATCTTTACAACTGAAGACGTGAACGTGAACTTTTGCACTGCATAATGCGTGTCAACATTGCATTGCGCATGTGCCCCAGAGATTTCTGAATACAATTGAAAAAGTAGTCAGATTCAAGCCTTTACATGGTAATTTTTTTGCTGTTGGATCAGATTAGAAAAGGAATGAACCACCCCTTCCAATCCGATTGAAATTTAATTCGGATCGAGCTCAATCGGATCGATTAACGTGTTTACATGAACATTTTTTAATCCGATTACAAATGGATTATTTGGATGCATGTAAACGTAGCCATTGAGATCTTGTAAAGGAACAAAACCATCTGTCTTTGAGATCTCGCAAAGGAACAAACCCGACCATCATTTAAATCTCAACTGACTGTCTTTGAAACAAAACTGACTGTCTTTGAAATATCTTATAAGTACAAAAAAAAAAAAAAAAAAAAAAACCCTCCAATTTTTACTGTTTGCTTTTATTTTTACAGTTTTTTTTTTGTTTGTTTTTTTAATTTTAGCAGTGTGTTTTGTGAAGTTCATACTCAAGTTGTTGAGATTCATACTCTGGTTCTTAATGTATGTTTGTACCCAATTGCTGCTGTAGATGAAACCATGAGTTAAAAGATCTTTCATAACTGATTGTTCAGCACTGCTTGATCTTTTATTTAAAAATGTAAAATTAAAGTGTTAATTTAACACTAATAAGAATAATTTTTTTCTGATAAGAGATTAGACATTGGAAAAATCCAGTGAATCAAACATTGTATGATGATTGTACATTATGTCATTATCAAAACATAACCAACAGCACCTGACCACATTCTTTTTGCACTCTAAAAAAAAAATCAGTAAAAATAGGGCACAACGTACTATTGTTACGGTACACAGGAGGCAGACACAGATGTAAACAGGTAACTAGACTTTATTGACACCAGTAGAGCGTGGAGCATGAAACAGGTAAGCAGAGTAAAGTAAAAGGATGATTAGATGATAATAATGGAGATAGTTACTGTCCTTTTTCCTTTCAGATGAGGAGAGGTATGAACACGCTGGAGCTTGGAGATCGCTGGAGGTGACTGGAGCTGATTGGAGCACACCCACACAGGAGACGAGACACACTAAGGAAAGGAGACACGCTGGAGACAGGTAAGTATGGAGCGAGGAATCCTTGAGGTAAGCATTAACAGAAGTATATGCGAACGAGACCGGACATGGAGTGCTGTGTGTGTGTGTGCTCTTTATGGTGCTGCTGATGAACGTGGTGATGAGGTGCAGATGGCAGTGATCAGTACTCTGGAGATGGTGTGCGCTGGGATTGGTTGATGTTGGAACCTGACGTGTCTATGACAACTATATTAATTTGACAGAATTTTATTTATTTATTTATTTATTTTTTTTTTAACTGGTGTTTTACGTGTATTTTGATTTTTGAACTTCATTGTGTTGTGTTTTAGGGTTAACATTTTTTTTATTTATTTATTTTTATTTTTTTTTGTGTGTGGTAATGCTGTTTGTAGAGTTGTTTAATCGGATCTTGAGAGATTTATTGTCTTTTATCGTCAATTGATTTCATTTAAGGCTGTGACTGAAGTCAGCTGTAGTTCTTGTGTTTCTGCTAATCTCATCTCTTTTTTCTGTTCTTTTTATTTCTCTTTCCTTCAGTGATTCTGCTTGTTAACAGCAGGTGTTCATCACTAATGCTCAATCACCACTTAATTAATCACTGAATTCTCTCATTAATTTCAACACTGCTTCAGTGTTACTCTGTGCACACATTTAAGTGTTAATTTAAAGGGGTTATTTCATGAAAATCTGACTTCCCATGTTTAAGTGCTATAATCGGGTCTCTGGTGAATCGACCAGCACCAAAAATGTGAAAAAGGACAACCCAGTAGCTTTGTTTTGGTAAGCCTTTTTCTACAAGCATGTGGAAAATTGAGACGTTCTGATTTCGCTTCTCGTGACGTAGGAAGGGAATCTTATTATAATATTACTGCCCCCTGAATCTGTATGTTTCCACCCACGGCGCCGCCATTGTTTCGCAAGTGACGAGTAACACTGGTCCTGGAGTACAGCAGCTGTCCCACAGTTTAGCTACAACCCTAATCAAACACACTTGAATGTCTTCAGGATTACTAAAGCTACGTGAAGGAAGGTGAGTTGTGTCAGAGCAAAACTCGGCAGGACAACAGCACTCAAGAACGACCGTCTCTGAGCTTGTGATATGTCTCAGCTATGTAAACATTATCACTGATCTGTTTATGACTATAATAGCAAACATACAAGTCTCCGTAAACTCCCTGGCATCTGAGCCACTAAGGATGCAGTGGTGTAATTTTATTTATGAAGGAAATGTGTCCAGATATGTTCATATACCAGTATGTGTAAGTTAAAAACATTAGAATGCTTCACACGATCGTCAGTAAAACACAGGATTTGCACAGAAATTGATTTTCAAAGATGGATTGATACCAACTGATCCAATTTCATATATATTTATTTCGTGATGTTTGCAAATTGTCTTCCTAAATGTGTTTAGTTAGCACTGTTAAATGTGGCTAAAGTTACCATTGTTTCTTACTGTATTCACGGAGACCAGAGCCTTTTCGTTATTTTCATTTTTAACCCGAAAACGCATGTATTCTAGATAATTCATAAACGCATCTTCATTCGTATCGAGTCTCTCCAACAGTGTGTAGCTTTAGCCACGTTAACAGTGTTATCAAAATCATACAGAATCAAATTATAGCAAACATCCACAAAATACATGCCATACCTATGTTATATGCTGCATCAAGAATAGTTTAATGATCCATTTTGTGAGTTATATTTGCTGTGTTAGCATCTATAGTATGTATTGGAAGGACAAGCAAGCTTGGGGCCAGGGAGCACAAGCTCATTTGCATTCAAAGCAATCCACCCACAAAAAAAAAAAAAAAAAAAAAAAAACCTACTGCCAGTAAATTGCAGGTAATCAAAGTAAAACAGTAATAAACTGTAAATTAATTTACAGTTAATAAATTAATATAATTTACAATTTTATGCCGCTGCAATTACGTCTGTAAGGCTTGATTTTCCTGCTAAACAAAAACTGAGATAAAGCGTCCTGCAATAAAGCGTATCTGGAAAGAAGATCTTAAAAGAATAACAAGGGGCAACGCCTTGCCCCCACTCCAAAAGGACAGCGCCTCCCCCCACCACACAGACACACACACAAACTCTCCTTCCCCCTGCCTCAAGTCACTGAAAGTTATTCAAAACATATAATGTAACTTTTGTATCTATTGTTTTTCCCTTTTCATGTTTGGTATCATTTAATTTGTCTCAGTGCGATTGGTAAAACGGTCTCAATTTCATAGCAGTCACTAGAATTATGAAGAAGATGGAAAATTAAGGAAAATTCTGTCCTCTTTTTGGGTGGTGTCTCTTCTCCTCTCCCCCAAAACAGGTGTTGGTGTAATAAACATTTACGATCCTTTTGTTCTGGTTCTGGTATAAAAGGTAAAGAGCAAAGCAGTCAGGGGGGATCATCTGTAGGAGAGGCCCCCCAGAGATGGGTGAATGTCTGAGGACATTCACCCATCACTGTGTATATATGCATTTCTTTGAGTAATTGATGTTATGCATTTATCATTTCTGAATTGGCTTTAATTGGTTATGTGTGTAATTGACACGATACACTGTTACCTGACAAATAAAATGTTATATTTGATTTGCTCTGGATTCTCCTGATATCATTATTACCAGTAAATTATGGGAGGCTAATGCTACCGTAAATCTGTGTCCAGGGTAAAACAAACTGAAGGCGCATGAATGAAGGAGCAGTAGGCACTTCATCTGAAGACCTTTTGATTTCTGTTTACCACTGATTTAGCAAGTTGTATGGAAGTGGCTAAATTAAAATACACTTTTGTTCGAGTGAGCAGTAGGCAACCGACTAAAGGTATTAGCCAACTTATTACACCCTCTGACGAAGATCAGACTGGCGAGTTTATGTCCGTGAGTTTACCGCGAAATCCCGGGGCGAGTATCTCTGTGCGGCATCGGGTCCCTAATGACTGAACAATTGACATATGGAATATCCAGAATCATCAAATATCTAAACTAATGCATAACTAATGATGAATTTCTAATTGGAAACACAACCTAAGTGTAAGAATCGTTTGAAATTGGAGTCAGATTAAACGAGTGAAATTAAGTGAACTTCATAGAGACGCTGAAAAGACATACACGCTTAAACCTTCCCTGTCCTGTGGGAAACCGTCATTGGACCCATTAGGCGGGCCTTACAAAGTGGTGACATTCCCTCCGTGATCTCCCATATCCTGTTGGCGAGTGTCTTTTCAGTGAAAAATTGGGATTTGCAACAAGTAAGAGGCTTGATCATCTTCTCTTTCTTCAGCTGTGGTAAGTCCATTCTTATTTGCCTTTTAGAAGTGTTGAGGGAAAGATAATTGCATCCTACACATTCGTAGAATGGGTCGGCATACCCATAGATTTAAGACCGGAGACCGAAATCCGGTGGGGCTGGAGAATTAGACAACCACGTTATCAGGGACATGATAGCGGCAGCGTAGATGAGAAATGATATCCCTTGCTTTAAACTTTAAAGATCTCCTTGTTTGCCCACGTAACAAGAGATTAACCTTAAATTGGAATAACATCATCCAAATTTTATTCTGGTATTCAACAGAGGGCTGTAAATTCTGAGGTAAAGAATGCCCAGCTACATGTTTATTTGTCTTGCTGCAATGCTGAAAATAAGCAAATGGTCACGTTGTGAAAAAATCTTGTGATTGGATAAGCCAAAAGATAACAAGGGAGAAAAATCTCTCACTGGAATCCTTTGTGTGTGGAATGTAAAGCTGGACAAAACAATGTTGTAAAACTAAAAAGTTTTCAAAATATAAGATTTGGACATAATTCTGTCTCAGTCCTGGAGAACTGCTGCCATGCAGAAGTCCTAGAGACTGCAACTGGGAAAATACACTAAATGTTAAAATTGATGTGTATAATGATAATTATGATATTACTGAGAGACTTGTAACCAAGCCTGTGGGTTTCACCCATTCAGAGGACATGCCCAGCTTGTCTTTGTTTCATAAAAGAAATTTCAAGAGGTGCTAAGAAAGTTTACAACTGATGTCACAAATGGTGTAAACAGCACTGGTTAAGGCTCAGTCTTATAAAACATATATTTTACCTTGGTCTTATCAGACCTTAAAATTACTGCACTCTTGTATGTTGTTTAGTGTCTCAAAAAGAAACTGAAAAAACAAACAGACCAACAATTAATCTTTGTGCTCTCAATCAAACCTGTGTTTGTCCAACCTTTCTTTTCATATCCAAATAGATTCACAGGAGAATGTAATTGATAACATCTTAGCCCAAAAATAAGAAAATTGTGTCCAATTCTATATTGTAGTCACAAAAAATCTTAATTGAGCAAATGATGTGACCCAATATTCACAGCATCAAAGTCTGTAACTGTTTCCAGTTTAGCCTGTTGCTGTGAACACAATGCAGTGCCATCACAGCTGTAGCTGCAGGGCCAGATGCCTTCTAAAAGATCAGTGAGGTGATAACAAGTCACTCTTCACAAATTACTCAGCCAAGACCCTTTGATACCAGCAAATAAAATTATTTTTAATTTATACTATTTTAATATAATATAATTTATATTATGATCACATCATGATATATTATATTATGATGGCCAGGGATGGCCTTTAATCTCATGATGATTCAAGCAATGGTTTGGAAGAAGAAAGGATTTTGGAGAGGAGCAGAAGGAATTAGAATGTAGTAAGATGGAACCAGAATGTAGACAGAAGTTGGAAGCACTATCAGTGCTGAAAGAACTATGAGGAATCAATGGAAGGATTCAAATTTGTAATTGTGTTAGACACATTGTTCTCACAGAACACACATTCTAGTTGTTTGTGCTACTACATGTGCACCTAGACTAGTTGAGTTTATTCTTTAAAACACATGACTGCCTTACTGTAAGTGATGCGTTGACACACTTAGGTTTGAGGTTAGATGCTATGCATTCTAGACCATGTGTCTTGTGTAAGTTGGAATAACTAGTACTGAAATTGTACAACATGTGTGTCTGTGTTAAATTTGTTTGTCTCCTAAATGGAACACTCAGCTATCTTCCATATAGCTGCAGTTAAACCATGCACAGGAGCATAGAATTGCCATAAGGCTACAATGTGCTTCACAATTGCATTAAATAAGTTGTAAAGAAAAATGGAAGGAATAAATAAAATTAATGGGAAAGAACTTCTTTATCTTCTATCTGTGCAAGAATCTTTAATGAGAAAAATTACAATGACCAGTATTTAACAACTAAAACAATCAACCCGATTGTCATATCTTGAATAGGCTAAATCCATTCAAGATCAAAACAGGAATTAAAATTCAATTCTATTGATCTGTAACCCAGTGACAAGAGGAAGTATAAATTTTGATTTTCCTTTGCAACAAAACCACAAACAAAGTGGACAAGTGTTAGCAAACTCCTCTCTGAGGGCACTGGATCATATGGGATCTGATCAGGGAAGTTATTTTACTGGACATGTAATTAAAGTTGTGTGAAATGTTAATATCAGGCAGAGACTCTTCTGTTTTTACAGACCACAGAGGTCCAAATGGTCAAGTATTTGAATGACACCATAAAAGCCAATTGCTAAACAAACAGCACAGCACCACAAAAGGTGATCTGGTGTCCTAATCACAGATCTGATAAGTGTGAGATTCCCCCAGGAAACCCGGGTGTGATAAAACTCACAACACAACAGTGTGTGTAAGCACAGCTGCAATAGCAACTCAAGGTGTAAGATTCTCTGACAATGCTTAACACCAGCAGTCAGATCTGACCACTAACATTCAGTTTTATCTGGCCTTTTCTTTGCAGAAACAAAATCATAATAATGATCTATGTCTCTGTAATCTAAAACACATTTTCTTCTAATGGCATACAATCTTAACAGATTAAAGCCATTTGCAACAACTGCCTGGATAAGACCATTTAAGAGAAATTAAGATAGCACCATCTATCTTAACATAATTTGTTTAAAGGTTCAAGATAAACTGTTTTTCCTGTGTGTCTGTTTCCTTTTCAGGATTGACAGCTGCCATTTTAAAGGCCAGAATACACAACTTCACACACAGGAGATGGGGGTGTAGAAACTTCAAGAGGCCATCTCATGACACTAATAGATACACGGCCTCCCAGTGTAAAACTGGAACTAAATTATGCAACACAAATTATGGTAGGATAGACACCACCCATCTTCTACACAAACATACAGAACACACACTACAAACTCACAACATCTCTACCTAGCATAGATCATAAGACTATCTAGGCTAAAATTATTCACATAAGGCAAACCTAACATATCATTCACCTTCATACATATAGGACAAGGGAAATTATTGTCATAATTTATTTTCCTTTTAACTGTGTCAATTTTGAGGTATAATGGAAGCACTGTAATATGCAGGACATGTGCATGACTTTAGTCACACATCAATTAATGGAATTTCTGATCATTCAAATTACAAATTCGAAATCTAAATGAGACCTATTCAGTGATGTAACTGGTCTCTTTCAGTCCTTGGCATTGTTGCAAACTAGGAGGGCCCCCTAGTTTCCAACATATGACTAATGACAAATTAAAATAAACAGCTAGAATTGAAATGCAGGCATTTCTGTCAATCTGTTACGTAATTTCCAGTCAGATTCGTATTCTTGAGTGTGACTTAGCCTGTACATCAAATGCACAGATGATGGTTGTAAAAGCTAAACAAGAGATTTTAAATCTCTGTTTCTGTAAATCCCATTCTCTAATTGACTTGATTGAAACCTTATTTTTGCATTAAGGATGTGCAGTTAAAACAACTATTAGAGACAGTTTTATAATTGTAATTATGAAATTGTGTATTTCCATGTTTAAGTATGTGATATATTTAATTATGCATACCACTGGTAAATATACCTGTTATTTAGACTCTTTGCTACTTACCTTTAACTCATCCAGACCAAGTCTAAATTCCACTATCATATATGATAGTGAAGAATCTGGTGATTAAATGAGACCTGCTCACTCTGAAACACACACAAACAAACACACTCTGAAAGAGAGACCTTGTTTACCATTCGCACTTTTGATATGTTCATCATGTGTTATTTTGTGTTATTCTGTTTCTCCAACAACCCTTTTCCTCATCTTACAATGACACCAAATTTATCAGTGTTCAAGTATTGAATGGTCACTCAGAAGTTGTTCAGGTGTCCTGCACGCAATGGAGCATTATCAGTGGAATGAATCCTTCACCCATGGAGATTTGACCTGCCCGGCAAACCAAACCTTCTACTTAAAGGTAACCGAGGATTTCTCACAGGATCAATTAAACCTGGGGCGGACACAGGTGTTTCCGAAAAGTGCAATGAGACTTTCCTGACACGTTCTGCTCGTGCTGACCAACACAACAGACTTGGTACAACCAGTCATTCTACAGTCAGAATACCACCACAGCCAAGTGCAGGTGGAAGCAGACCTGACCAAGAGGATCACAGACATCATGTCCAGCTGCTGCAGCATCCAGTCAGCACAGTACACACCTGAAGGGACTGTGTGCCACAGAGATGCGTTCTGCTGTACTTTCATCTTAATGTACAACCTGCCTTAATGTTGTTATTTCAGGTGACGACTTGACTCCTGCACCCATTGACTAATGAGCATATGAAAGCATGCACCCAAAATATGGAAGCAGTAAAATGTCCAAAAGTGGCCCCTCAGGGACTCATTGAATTTGCCCCAAGGGGCCAGGGGCCATCTGTAAGGCTTGATTTTCCTGCTAAACAAAAACTGAGATAAAGCGTCCTGCAATAAAGCGTATCTGGAAAGAAGATCTTAAAAGAATAACAAGGGGCAACGCCTTGCCCCCACTCCAAAAGGACAGCGCCTCCCCCCACCACACAGACACACACACAAACTCTCCTTCCCCCTGCCTCAAGTCACTGAAAGTTATTCAAAACATATAATGTAACTTTTGTATCTATTGTTTTTCCCTTTTCATGTTTGGTATCATTTAATTTGTCTCAGTGCGATTGGTAAAACGGTCTCAATTTCATAGCAGTCACTAGAATTATGAAGAAGATGGAAAATTAAGGAAAATTCTGTCCTCTTTTTGGGTGGTGTCTCTTCTCCTCTCCCCCAAAACAGGTGTTGGTGTAATAAACATTTACGATCCTTTTGTTCTGGTTCTGGTATAAAAGGTAAAGAGCAAAGCAGTCAGGGGGGATCATCTGTAGGAGAGGCCCCCCAGAGATGGGTGAATGTCTGAGGACATTCACCCATCACTGTGTATATATGCATTTCTTTGAGTAATTGATGTTATGCATTTATCATTTCTGAATTGGCTTTAATTGGTTATGTGTGTAATTGACACGATACACTGTTACCTGACAAATAAAATGTTATATTTGATTTGCTCTGGATTCTCCTGATATCATTATTACCAGTAAATTATGGGAGGCTAATGCTACCGTAAATCTGTGTCCAGGGTAAAACAAACTGAAGGCGCATGAATGAAGGAGCAGTAGGCACTTCATCTGAAGACCTTTTGATTTCTGTTTACCACTGATTTAGCAAGTTGTATGGAAGTGGCTAAATTAAAATACACTTTTGTTCGAGTGAGCAGTAGGCAACCGACTAAAGGTATTAGCCAACTTATTACACCCTCTGACGAAGATCAGACTGGCGAGTTTATGTCCGTGAGTTTACCGCGAAATCCCGGGGCGAGTATCTCTGTGCGGCATCGGGTCCCTAATGACTGAACAATTGACATATGGAATATCCAGAATCATCAAATATCTAAACTAATGCATAACTAATGATGAATTTCTAATTGGAAACACAACCTAAGTGTAAGAATCGTTTGAAATTGGAGTCAGATTAAACGAGTGAAATTAAGTGAACTTCATAGAGACGCTGAAAAGACATACACGCTTAAACCTTCCCTGTCCTGTGGGAAACCGTCATTGGACCCATTAGGCGGGCCTTACACGTCAGTGCAATGCGGTCGTTATCTGATTGGCTTGAGAAGTCAGTGGGTGGAGTCGACCTGTTTGTGTCACGGTTGCACACAGAAACAAGATGGTAAGATCCAAGTGCAGCAGTTTAATAAAAGGGAAATCCAAAATCATACATCCAGAACAGGCATGGGTCAAAATCCAGAGTTACAGTCCACAGGAAACAAAAGCCAGCGGTACAAAACGTGCACATAACAGGATATAACGAACCAAAACAAAGGCAAAAAACACAGAGACTAAATAGAACGGAACTGATAAGCAAACACAAACACCTCACGAAGTGATACAGGACAGCTGGTGCAAGACATGTGGTAATGAGTCCAGAGTGCATTATGGGTAGTGTAGTCAATGGGTGAAAGTCCAGGATGGAGTGCCCTCAAGTGGCAGATAGGGCACTCACACTATAGATCGTGACATTACCCCCCCTCAAAGGAGCGGCTACCAGATGCTCCACCAGACAAAACAAAAACACAACTCAGGAGGGAGGTGGACAGGAGGAGGATCAGGGGGAGGGATGGCGGGTCAGATCCAGGGTGCCCAACAGATAGCCAGGGCGGTGCTGGAGGAACTGACCAGGCTGGTTCCAGCGGTTCTGGAGTCCTGGCTGAGAGCCAGGGTGGCGCTGGAGGAACTGACCAGGCTGGTTCCAGCGGTTCTGGAGTCCTGGCTGAATACCAGGGTGGCGCTGGAGGAACTGACCAGGCAGGCACTGCCAGGTCTGGATTCCTGGCTGAGTGCCAGGGCGGTGCTGGAGGAACAGACCAGGCGGGTCTCAACGGTTCTGGTAGTCTGGGCAGCGGCAGGACAGAAGATCTGGGCGGTGGCGGCAGGGCTGGCCAAGGGTGCTTCGTGGCCATATCAGGGAGAACGAGCAGCTCGGTGACAGCCTCCGTGGCCATATCAGGGAGAGCGGCCAGCTCGGTGACGGCCTCCGTGGCCATATCAGGGAGAGCGGACAGCTCGGTGACGGCCTCCGTGGCCCAATCAGGGAGAGCGGAGGACTCAGGGACGGCAGCGGGCTCGGACTGGAACTGCTCTGGGACGGCAACGTGTTCGGACTGGAGCTGCTCAGGGACGGCAACGTGCTCAGGCTGGAGCTGCTCTGGGACGGCCGCGTGCTCAGGCTGGGGCTGCTCTGGGACGGCAGCGTGCTCAGGCTGGGGCTGCTCTGGGACGGCAGCGTGCTCAGGCTGGGGCTGCTCTGGGACGGCAGCGTGCTCAGGCTGGGGCTGCTCTGGGACGGCAGCGTGCTCAGGCTGGGGCTGCTCTGGGACGGCAGCGTGCTCAGGCTGGGGCTGCTCTGGGACGGCAGCGTGCTCAGGCTGGGGCTGCTCTGGGACGGCAGCGTGCTCAGGCTGGGGCTGCTCTGGGACGGCAGCGTGCTCAGGCTGGGGCTGCTCTGGGACGGCAGCGTGCTCAGGCTGGGGCTGCTCTGGGACGGCAGCGTGCTCTGGCTGGGGCTGCTCTGGGAGCATCCTCCAGGCACGCAAGACCGCCAAAACATAGAACGTGAGGACAGCCCTCTTGGCCATCACCGGACTGATAGGGAGAGCATGCCGTACTGGAGCGGACTCACTGGCTGGAGCGGGCTCTGTAGTAGACCCACTGGCTGGAGCGGACTCACTGGCTGGAGCGGACTCACTGGCTGGAGCGGGCTCTGGAGTGGACTCACTGGCTGGAGCGGGCTCTGGAGTGGACTCACTGGCTGGAGCGGGCTCTGGAGTGGACTCACTGGCTGGAGCGGGCTCTGGAGTGGACTCACTGACTGGAGCGGGCTCTGGAGTGGACTCACTGACTGGAGCGGGCTCTGGCGTGGACTCACTGACTAGAGTGGACTCACTGACTGGAACGGGCTCTGGAGTGGACTCACTGACTGGAGCAGACTCTGGAGTGGACTCACTAACTGGAGCGGGCTCTGGAGTGAACTCACTGACTAGAGTGGACTCACTGACTGGAACGGGCTCTGGAGTGGACTCACTAACTGGAGCGGACTCTGGAGTGGACTCATTAACTGGAGCGGACTCTGGAGTGGACTCACTGACTGGAGCGGACTCACTGACTGAAGCGGACTCGCTGGCTGGTTGTCTAGGTGAGGCCTACTCTATCCGATGGCAGAGATATGCGGCAAACTTCCAAAAGTTTAAGCTCTGTAGCCCTTCCATCTCACAATGAGACAACGGCTCGTCAAGGCAACCATTAAACAGGTCTTTCAAAGCCGCGTCATTGTAATCCAGCCCCACTGCCATCGCCCAAAAGACCTTTGCAAAGCACCCTACCTCCCATCCTTCTTGCCGTAGGGCTCTCAATGTCCGAACTTGAGCCATCCGTTCTTTAATGCGGGCCGGGAAAGGGATCCGGAAATCCATGCTGCTGGATCAATATAGTGGTGGTTCGTTCTGTCACGGTTGCACACAGAAACAAGATGGTAAGATCCAAGTGCAGCAGTTTAATAAAAGGGAAATCCAAAATCATACATCCAGAACAGGCATGGGTCAAAATCCAGAGTTACAGTCCACAGGAAACAAAAGCCAGCGGTACAAAATGTGCACATAACAGGATATAACGAACCACAACAAAGGCAAAAAACACAGAGACTAAATAGAACGGAACTGATAAGCAAACACAAACACCTGACGAAGTGATACAGGACAGCTGGTGCAAGACATGTGGTAATGAGTCCAGAGTGCATTATGGGTAGTGTAGTCAATGGGTGAAAGTCCAGGATGGAGTGCCCTCAAGTGGCAGATAGGGCACTCACACTATAGATCGTGACAGTTTGTGGACTTGTTTGCGGTCTTTGCGCAAGAATTTTTTTTAAAATCCACAAATGCACAGGAAACGATCCACAAATATGTGCTGCAATTCACAAATGTACAGAAAGTGATTCACAAGTCAATGCCAGGCAGAGTTGGGCCTGTGACATAAAACATATTTGTGAATGTTGTCTATTAGCAAACCTCTTTTTTTTTTTTTTTTTTTTTTTTTGTGAAATTCATTTCATTTCTGTTAAAACCCCTAACATATTTTTGTTGATCTCATTCTATTTATTTTTGCAAATGATTATGAAGAATTTATCTTCCAGAATCTGGCAGTAAGGTGTGGGAGTTCACTTTTAGTCCATCTCTTATCCTGAAATGTCCATCTTGCAGAGATGGACTAAATGATCTTCCTAAACTTACTGCCAGATTCTGGAAGATAAATTCTTCAAACAGTGGTACAAGAGCATGTGGTGCTGGTCCTTCAGGAGTCACTCTCAAGCTGTCTGTCTATAAGGCCTATAAAAACCCAGTCTTCATGTATTTTATAACACTTCAGCTTGTGATTCTTACTAAGAGCAGGTCGCTTTTTAGGTTTCTTCACCTAACCTAAGTCTCTGAGATCCTGACACCTCACACTTCTGAAGACTCCAGGTAGGTTTCAGTACTGGGAAATGGTGGCGCTGGAGACTAAAGGGTTCCTGATGGTTTCACACTTAATTCTTCACCTTAATTCTTAATTATTTTGCAGTTAACGTGTCTTTTCTTCTCCAGCTGTTTTTGTATGACCCCGCTGACCCAATGAGCATTTCACTGTCCAATGGTCATGCTTTAACTTTGCAATTTCTAGTATTACATTAGTATTGCGTCCTTCTCATGAGTATTTAATAATTTTTGACTTTTCAGTCTGAGTTAAATCTATTTTTTGGCTCATTTTATCTGTAAAAGAAAACCTGCCTAATAATTCTGCACACCTGAATATTGTCACAGATCCCTTGTCTCCCGGACTCCATTCCCCATGATCCTCCTGTTCTCCACACCTGCACTCACTTCCCTCGTCATCTCCCCATCATCACGGATCACCTGCACCTGGACTCTATTATCTGCACTCCCTTTATAATGCACTCACTCCCTGCACTCCTTGTCCGTTCTCTGTTGTGTTATGTTTGCGTTTGGTGTTCCTGCCCTTGTTTCTATTAAAGTCTCTTACGATTGTGGAAATCCGTATCTGCCTCGTCTCTCTACACCAGCATCCGTAACAAATATAGGGCATTCTTCATTTCCAGCCTTCATGAACAATTATATATCACTTATAAATTATTAAAAACAATATTAATAGTAGTTATTAAGATTGATGTGGATTGGAATTGGTAAAATGTGCTTGGAAAAAAAAATATGATCAGAAAATCAACTTGCCTAATAATTCTGCACTCCCTGTATAATGCACTATTTTGCATTTTGTTTTTCAAATTAGAATCCAGAACTTTTCAAACTCAAAGCATACAACTTAAGTCATACCAGACAAAGTCACATTTAGCTATAGTTTATTTGCTGATCCATGTATTTTCTCTAAACCCCCATCCCCAACACTTTTTAAGTGATGCCAATGATGCTGAGGTTGTAAAAGCAAGATTAAAACTGAGATTTTTTTTTGTGGCAGATATGTGTTTTTGTCTTGTTCATGCATAGCAACCTACAGAAGAAGGTGAACTCCCATAGTGCTGAGTGATTGAGGTGCTCTATGGGGGGTGTCACAGTGGCTTCCTGCTGTGCACAGGCAGGTGTGCTGACACCTGAGGGGGCAATTGGAGGACATTAGAGACATGGTTGTCAAACTGATGCACAAATCCTCGCATCTGGCCACTTCCTAACAAAACTTCAGACACGGTTCACAGGACGTGTCAGCATTAAATCTTGACGTGCAGATGTAATGATTTGATCCTTTGGTGCGATGTTAAATCCTCTTCTGAGATCCTCTATAGGAAAATTCAGATAGGCCTTTAGGGAAACAGTCAACATCAGGAAGTGCCACAGTCAGCTCATTAGAAACATTATTTACCACACGCCGATACCACACCTTACTTTCACAGTTATATTGCTGCACATTCAGAACCAACCAAGATAAAAGGAAAAGCAAACAAAGTTGGCTAATTCGGGGAATAAATCATATTTTTTTCAGTTGATAGACATTCATCTCCGCTTGATGACACTTTATCAAAGGCAATATGAGCGGAAATAATTTCCCACTCATTTACACTCTTTTCAAAGGTGACTTCATCACCGGTGTCTGAAAGACACGGTGCCCCTTAGTAACAAATGATTACCGCTAAATGAATCCCAGAGGTTCCGTCACTAATGCAGAACAAAAGGGAATGCGAACAAGGAGGCAGAGCGGCTTCAAGATCTATTTTTCAGCTCCGCATCATTTCTTGCTTCACTGATCTATCACTAAACAACAGCTGCCGCAGCCAGCACAGTGCTTGCTAGGGATGGTGATCAAGAAATAAACAGGGAGGAAAGGGGGGGAAAGACATTTAAGGGGTGAGGTCATGTGTGGTAACCTAAAGGTCTCGAAAATGCTGCGGTGAGAGCGAAGAAAAATTGGGAACTCTTGGCAGGTCTGTGTCACATGTGATGGATAACATGTCACCTGCAATGGCTGACTAGGTAGTTGCATTAGACAGACATTTTGAAATCATTCCCATTTATTTTCTCTCCCTTTCTCACTTTAGGTGTTTGAGTGGCAGAGACGTGGCCAGTGAATTCATATAAGCACATTTCTGCAGGTTCGATATAAATTTTCCCTGCCTATATAAGATTTTATTTGGTCTCGTTAGCACAAGTGAGAGATGGAAATCTTAAAACTTTGCATCGCCATAAAATGCAGCTGTCATGTGTAATTTTGAAAAAGTATTTAATTTTATTTAGCATAATCAAATGCTCATTACCGTAATGTACCATGTTTTGATTTAAGTTACGTTTTTCTTTCTTTCAGACTTTAGAGTAGATCAGCTGGAAATGGTTAAATGTTTGATTGTTGGGGAAAACATGATGAAATATATTCAATGAACTGTATGTTGGTTTGAGCAAAACTATTAATAAATGTAAGTGTTTACACATATCAACAAATAATCCTATTGAAAACCACAGTGTGACCCAGATGTCACCTCCAGAAATTTTAGACACATTTACATTTTTTAAGGTATTTAGAAAACGCTCTTATACAGAGCAACTTACAAAAGTGATTTAGCATCACATGTTAATGAACATCATATTTTGACGAATGGTTAGAAATTTTGTGTACAAAGTGAATCCTGTGCTAAATGTATAATAAAGCCCATACAATTATTATATTAAGTGTTATAATAGTATTATATTAAATTATTATATTAATCTCACCTGATTCAAGACATCTGCTCAACAGTCTGTGGTTGCTTATGCCTGATTCTCCTTTTAGTGATGGGCCATACATTTTCAGTAGGAGACAGATCTGGACTGCAGGCAGGCCAGTCAAGCACATCCACTCTACAGTGTAGAGTGTCTACGAAACAATTCTGTTGTAGCATGTGCAGAATGAGGCCTGATATTGTCTTGCTTCCCAGGAAAGATGTCATCTTGATGGCAGTATATGACTCTGTACAATTCCAATATACGCCTCCACGTCAATGGTACCTTCACACATATGCATGTCACCCATGCTGTTTGCATGCATGTACACCCCCCACCCCCTCACCATGACAGATGTTTGCTTTTGCACCTGTCGCTGATGAAAAAGATGCTGAAATGTTGACTCATCTGACCACAACACACATTTCCAATGTCCTTTGGACAGAGAACTCAGCAGCATTTCTGCATAGAATCGTATAGCTTTCTCCTTGCATAACAGAGAATCAGGTTGCATTTCTTGATGCAGCGACAGACTGTGTTAAGTGACAACGGTTTTCCAAAGTAGTCCTGAGTCTATGTGGCTATTTTTAACACCGTAGCATGATGGTTTCTCATGCAATATTATCTGAGGGCTTGAAGGTCATGCACGTTCAACAGAAGTCTCCTCCCAAACAGCAAGTAATGAAAGTGCATGTGTGTTTTAGATCTGAGACAAACTCTGCCCTATAAGCATAGACCCTGCCCTGAGTGAGCTGTACACAGTCCGCCATGTTTATCTCCTCGCCAGAGCATTTAACAGCAGCATTCAAGTAAGAAATGTATTCTTATTAAAGCTACTAAGCTATTCATTTAAGAGCAGTGAGTGATTTTCTGTTTTTCTTTTGTTGTTTGATTCATATTAACAACATATGAAGAGTTTGGTTCCAAAACGCGATAAATGCCATTTTCAAAATATTGAGTTTCTGCCAAAATCAGTATTGTATCTGGTAGGTATTGAAAAGTAATTTATAAATTTTGTGCAAAATGCGATATCCGTCGTGTTATTCTGTCATGTTTTCTCCCTTTCTTTCCAAAATGCAACAAACTTTTTGCATTTAAAAAAAAAAAAAAAAGTGTCATGGATTTATTGCATTTTGGGGAAAAAAAAATAATACGTTTTTATAATAAACTTTTTAAAATCAAAATGTAGATTTGAATTTTTAATGTTTTATATCCAAAATATGCTATGTGAAAGTTTGGAACAGAGAATAGTGGTTTTCATCTTGCCACTTTCTTGGTAAAGAAAACACCTTTTTACTCAAATTAATCAAAATGGAGTTATTGCGTTTTGGAACCAAACTCTTCATATATAGCAATAAACTGTATATTATGCCGCTTTCATTTTAATACACACACTAATATACACAAGCGATTTCTTTACTTGATATTTATGTTCACAGACATAACCTATTGTTTATGTAAACTTTGTGTTTTTGACATAACCCTGTATGTATTTGACAGTTTAAGCGCAATTAGAGGTTCAAGTTCAATACTCTTTTCTTCTCTTTCTTCTCTATTTTTCAAAAAGCTTACGCTGTATGTCCTACGCCTTCCCTATTCTACTTCCTTCCACACGCCCAATTGCCGTCGGGTTGGCCGTGAGCTCGGCCCCTCTCAGCGATCTCAGAACAGCCCTCAAATGCTCCATATGCCGCTGCCAATCATTACTATAGATAATGATGTCATCTAGATAGGCAGCAGCATATGCAGCATGGGCCAAAGAATTCGGTCCATGAGACGCTGAAAAGTGGCCGTGCCCCGAACAGCCCAAACGTAAGTGTAACAAATTGGTGTAATCCAAACGGCGTTGTGAAAGCTGTCTTTTCTTTGGACATAGGCGATAAGGGGATCTGCCAATATCCTTTCGTTAAATCCAGTGTCGAATAAAAGCAAGCCGTACCGAGCCGATCAAGCGATTCGTCAACCCGCGGCATTGGATAAGTGAATTTCGACACAGCGTTCACCTTGCGGTAATCCACACAGAATCGAACTGAGCCGTCGGTTTTCGGAACCAAAACTATCGGGCTCGCCCCTATCACTGTTGGATTCTTCTATTACTCCCATCTCAAGCATAGTGCCTAATTCCGACTGAACCACTTTTTTCTTGTGTTCAGGTAAGCAATACGGCTGGCTGCGCACCACCGTGCCCGTCGCGATATGGTGCTAAATGAGATTCGTACGACCGGGTAGGGGCGAGAACACCTCTACAAATTCTGCTTGCATCCTGCCTACATCAGTGAGCTGGGAGGGCGAGAGATGATCTCCTCCTGGGACCAGAGCGAGAGATTGTGTTTTGATGCTCACTTCAGGCCCGAGATCATCTTCTCCACTCACTACCATTGCCAGCATCACTGATTCTTCCTCATTTCATTTTTTTAGGAGGTTGATGTGATAAATCTGACGTGCCCCACTCCTATCCGACCATACTACCTCATAATCGAGATCTCTGACATGCCTTGTGACCTCAAACGGCCCTTGCCACTTTGCAAGTAATTTAGAACTTGAAGTTTGAAGTAATACAAGCACGTTTATCTCCCGGTGAAAATTTATACAGCCGGCTTTGTTTGTCCTGAGCCTGTAACAAATTCTCTATAGATAGCCACCCCAAAGTGTGGAGTTTTGTTCTCCGGTCCAGTACATAATGAATTTTGTTTTTGCTTTAAGATGGTCCGTTCTCCCAAACTTCTCTCAGGACATCTAACACCCCACGGGGCTGACGTCCATAAAGAAGTTAGAAGGGGGAAAACCCCGTGGAGGCTTGCGGGACCTCTCGTACAGCGAACAACAGGGGTTCTAGCCATTTGTCCCAATTTTTGGCATCTTCGTGAACGAACTTATGAATCATTGTTTTTAAAGTGCGATTAAAACGTTCGACCATCCCATCGGTCTGTGGGTGACAGACGCTGGTATGAATCGATTTAAAGTCCCTGTAAAGTCATTTTAAAGTATGTGTTTTGAGCTTTTCACACCACAGAAAAATGTGTTATTAACCACCCAGCCAAATTTGAATGATTAAAAAAATCTGCAAGTAAATGAAATAAGTTATCAAAATCTCGAAAAAATAGGCAGCGCTCTTTGCTCTCAAACGCTAGGGGCGTGTCCGCTGTCGGCGCTGAAACCACACCCATTTGCGAGAGCTGCCGTCTCAACTTACTTGTCTAATGAGTCATACTGATGCATATAAACAAAAGAATCATGTTTGAGGGTTGCACATTTTAGTAGAGTTACTGTGGACTACATACTAATTATAACATACGCAAACTCAGTAACTTACACTCATTGGTGGGCACGTAGCCTACTGCCGGACTGTTGTTGAGTCGACAAATGACGGTGCCGCGAGACGGGAGGAAATAAGAAGACCGAGCTGTATTGCATATTATAACAACCATGTTATATTCATTTGCGTGACGAAGGCATTACTAGCTAAATGTACAAAGGGCTGTATGACTGTAATGACACTCGAGACCATAGGCTCAAGACACAGCGAGTGAACCGCTGTAGAGGCGGCGCCACGCTCGGTGCGTCTCGACAGTTATATAGTGTTAGGGGAGGGGCTATGCTATGCTCGGGGGACGATGTGTGTCATTTGACCCGCGTTTTAGCTCCGCCCAAAAAATCCTGAGCAGAGACTTGGTGAAAAACTGTTTAACACTCTAACTTCACAATTAAGCATTACTCAATTCACGCACTTTGTAATGTGTTTTAGCAATACATTTGTAACATTTATAAAGTGTTTAGAAAGAATTCTCAGAATTTAATTTACAGGGACTTTAATGCCCAATAAGTCGTACAGTTCACGTAATGTACGTGACATAAATGCCCTGCCCTGATCAGTGAGGATCTCCTTTGGGATCCCCACTTGGGAGATTAAATGAAACAGCGCGTCCGCAACACTCTTAGCGGAGATGCTGCGGAGAGCCACTGCTTCAGGATATCGTGTTGCATAGTCCACCAGCACTAATGCAAAACGATGTCCTCTTGCTGATCACTCTAATGGCCCGATGAGGTCCATGCCAATTCTTTTGAAGGGGACTTGCATTAATGGAAGAGGGCGCAACAGCGCTTTTGGAGAGGCCGGTGGATTTACCAACTGACATTCAGGACAAGACACGCACCACCTGCGCACATTCCGTGAATGCCCGGCCAGAAAAATTGGGTCATGAGACAATTTAGTATCGTTGTTTGACCTAAATGCCCAGCCATAGGATTAGAATGAGCCGCCTGGAAAAGCATTTCCCGATGGCTCTTTGGAACTAATAACTGTGTTGTATCTTCCTTTGTTTGAGCGTCTTGGGTCACTCGATACAACCGGTCTTTTATAATTGCAAAAAATGGATAGGAAAGTGCACAAGCAGGCTGGAGAGGCTGACCGTTGATGGAACGGACCTGTTCAAAAGCATGTTTTAATGACTCATCCTGAGACTGCTCCAGGGGAAAATCATCACGCTCCGAGAGGATGAACCTCCCGATTTCTCTTTTATCCCAAGAGACATCCGCACATAAACAACCCAATAATTCCCTAAAAAACAGGCCAATTCCTCAAAATTAGTCCCCAAAAATTAGCGGATACCGGAGGTGCGGGTTAACTGCAACCTCCACCCTATGCTTTTGACCCCTAAATTGGATAATGACAGGCATTAAAAGATATTTCACCATGTCACCGTGCACACACCGCACCTGAACCTTGTATCCAATGTCTCAGATTGAATCAGGCCTTGGTGGATTGAGGTTTGGTTACATCCTAAATCCACCAGAGCCTGATAGGTACCCCCCTTAATACTCACATGTATTTGGTACCAGCCAGCCTGACCGGGGGCAGCCTGCGGGACATCCGGGACCCGGATCATTGCCCTCACCTCCATCATTGGGCACCTGTCAATAAAATGCTCCGGGCCCCGCAACGGCAACAGGCCGGCCCAGACCTCCCCGCCGCCCTAGTGGCAGGAAGTGGGTTAAGGGGTTGGCGTGGAGAGAGCAGAGAAACAGAAGCGGTATCCGTCCCGGCCGTGGTCAGCCCCGCCCCCCTGGGCAGGGCTCGTGGACTCGAAAAATTATCCTGACCGGTCCCACCCCGCCCCCGGAGGGGGATTCGAGGAGGATCTGGCAGACGGGACCTGGGTAGAGGGACAGGTTGAGAGAGAGAGGGTAAAGGAGGGAAGAGAGACAGCTGGTAGGGATTTGCCGACCCCCGGGCATGCCACCATCTGGTCCTCCGCGAGTTGGATGGCGATGTCTAGTCCAGCGATGTCGGTCGGTGGCACTGGACCCACTCAGCTGTCTTCCTTGGGAGACGAGTGATGAACTGTTCCAGTACCACACGGTCGATGATGTGTTCGACATCACGAGTCCCATAGCTGTTGGGCCATCACTAAGGGCCGGCCAGATTCGCCCAGCTCCAGTGATCTGAAGTGCTGTCGATGTTGTTCTGGGCTCCGGCCGACCCGCTAGATGATGGCCCTCTTGAGATCGTCGATGACCAGGAGGTTTTGCATGGGCAAATGTTGCACAGCCACCTGAGATTCGCCAGATAATAGCGGGATCAATCGCATCAGCCACTGTTCACATGGCCATCCACTGGCTTCTGCAGATTTCACAAAGAGGTCCAGGAAGGTTTCAGGGTCATCCTGAGTCCCCATCTTATTCAATGGCAGGTGTGTAGGCGGGAACTGTTGCACCGCGACTTCGGCCTGAACCTCCCGGTCCATCCAGCTCTGGAACCTCTCACGGTCCTCCTGCTGGGCTTGAATGATGGCCTGGAAACGCCCCTCTTGTTCATTTCTCAAGTCCAGCAGGGCCTGATGTTGTTCTTGATGTAGGACCGCAAGGGATGAGATGATGTCCGCAAATGCCGTGGAGGACGGTGTTTGCATGGCGGCAGCTCTCTTTCCTCCTTCCTGGGTTTTGGCACCAGTGTAACAAAATTCTTAGCATAAGGAAGAAAGAGGACAGGGTTGGCATGACTGCTGATGGTGGCTTTTATTGATAAATTCTCAGACACATTCTGGGGACACCTGAAACTAATATTACATCTTGTAATTTGGGTCATGAGACAATTTAGTATCGTTGTTTGACCTAAATGCCCAGCCATAGGATTAGAATGAGCCGCCTGGAAAAGCATTTCCCGATGGCTCTTTGGAACTAATAACTGTGTTGTATCTTCCTTTGTTTGAGCGTCTTGGGTCACTCGATACAACCGGTCTTTTATAATTGCAAAAAATGGATAGGAAAGTGCACAAGCAGGCTGGAGAGGCTGACCGTTGATGGAACGGACCTGTTCAAAAGCATGTTTTAATGACTCATCCTGAGACTGCTCCAGGGGAAAATCATCACGCTCCGAGAGGATGAACCTCCCGATTTCTCTTTTATCCCAAGAGACATCCGCACATAAACAACCCAATAATTTCCTAAAAAACAGGCCAATTCCTCAAAATTAGTCCCCAAAAATTAGCGGATACCGGAGGTGCGGGTTAACTGCAACCTCCACCCTATGCTTTTGACCCCTAAATTGGATAATGACAGGCATTAAAAGATATTTCACCATGTCACCGTGCACACACCGCACCTGAACCTTGTATCCAATGTCTCAGATTGAATCAGGCCTTGGTGGATTGAGGTTTGGTTACATCCTAAATCCACCAGAGCCTGATAGGTACCCCCCTTAATACTCACATGTATTTGGTACCAGCCAGCCTGACCGGGGGCAGCCTGCGGGACATCCGGGACCCGGATCATTGCCCTCACCTCCATCATTGGGCACCTGTCAATAAAATGCTCCGGGCCCCGCAACGGCAACAGGCCGGCCCAGACCTCCCCGCCGCCCTAGTGGCAGGAAGTGGGTTAAGGGGTTGGCGTGGAGAGAGCAGAGAAAAGCCTGCTGGGCTTGAATGATGGCCTGGAAACGCCCCTCTTGTTCATTTCTCAAGTCCAGCAGGGCCTGATGTTGTTCTTGATGTAGGACCGCAAGGGATGAGATGATGTCCGCAAATGCCGTGGAGGACGGTAAGCAACACTGCACATCATCAGAAATACACTATCCCCACTGTGAAGCATGATAGTGGCACATATCACAATGTTGTTTGTGAGATAGACAGCAAACCAAATCCAGCAAAATACAGGTAGATCATGAAGGAAATCCTGATGGTGTCTGCAGAACACCTGCAACCTAACAAATGTATTTTCCAACAAGACAATGACCCCAAGCATAAAAGCCAAAGCTACACAGTTTAGTGTTGTTGAAAACAACACCATTAAGCCTTGTGTATAAAATATGTAGATTTCATCTTAAATGCATGCATGTGTACAATTTTTGTTTGTTTGTTTGTTTGTTTGTTTTAAATACATATGTATATCTCCATCTTTTCATTTTGACATGAGATCATATCTTCTGTTGATATGTGCCAAAAAATCCTATGGTTCATTCTTGCAAAAAAACAAAAAAAAAAACAATGAATTAAACTTATTTTATTGTCTTTATATCAAAACATAAGGAAGTATGGTTGGAAAACTGATGGGTAATCTATCTTGTCTGCTTGTTCACCATGGAGGCCTGTGAAATGCATCCTCTTTTTTTCACTGAGATATCTGTTTCTTTTCACTTTATGTTTTGGTAAGCATTCAGACTTTCAGCATTGACAGGTGCCTCATATTGATCTATATATCAATAATGTGTGTGGACATATGTCTGTGTGTGACCTTGAGAATTCTTCCATCCTTTTTTCTTTGGGCTTGTGCACTATAAAATATATAGTAATGTACAGGGGCATGAATAGGTCCTGACTACTGTGCTACACAGCTTAAATGTATTTTCAAAAGCCCCCACTATGTATGTGTTACCATTTAGCCAGTTATATGTAAAAACTAGAACAAATGGAAATATGAAGCATTAACAACTGTTATATGGTTACATTTACACAGTTTATGTTTGGGATTGACAACCATATTAATAGACATGACTCTCAAATTGACCTGTTCTTATAACAGCTTACAGGAGTGGCTTGAATATTGACTGTATGAACTAATAACCAAGGGTCAAGGGTCTTTAAATTGTCTTAATATCATTGTATCAGTAACCATAGAGACTGTAATTACCTTAGATAAGTTAGTACTGAAGATAGTGACATTCAAAGACTGGAAATAATTATTACTTGCAAACAAGCGCATGTTCATTACATAGTGATACACAACTTACTCTCAATATGCGGTAGTAAGTCCTAAAAATATAAGGGAGTCTGTATAATGCTTTTGTCACTCTAATTAATAATCAAATATCTACTGTTCTGCTGTGAATGTGTACGATGACCTGTTGAGCGTAGTGTTAGAGTTGCTTCAGGTCACTATGCAGCTTATTGAAGATAAGACAGTCCTCGATTCAGGATGTGAGGAAGAAAGACATCAGAAAGATTTATTAATGGACTCTAGCTTGCAGCACTTCTGTCATGTCTGTATGGTAATAAAGCAATAAGCCACAGGAGGCCACTGGTAAGGAGTGTTCTTAGTCAAGACACAAAACTGTAATATTTAAATTAATATTGTTATTTATTCATGAGTAATTGCTTTGTAGAGCTATAAAGTAATGTAAAAAATAACTATAATATACAAGTGATGTAAAGTATAATTTCTTTGTAGACAGTGATTACAATGGGAATGTTGTACGTAGCTTGTCACTTTGAAATTTTGTTAATCACTCTGAATTAAAATGGAAGACAAGAAATACTACAGATGAATCAGAGAAATGCAGTGGTGCACAGTAACAAACATAGGCGGAGGGTGAACAACTCCAGGGTCAGGAAATGCGCTTCCCTTTAAAAACATTTAAATAGATTTCCATTAAGTAGTTTCAAGTTACATGTTGCCTAGCAACAATCTATACATCTCAGCATAAACGCTCCCAATAAATTATTTGTTATTAAAATGTCTGCGTTCACAAACCACTGTTAATTTTAACAGAAATGCAAGCATTGTGTATGCGTGATTTGACATGGCAGAAAAGCCTGCAAAGAGCGTTCCCTTTATAATCCCTAACAAGCTGTCACTCAGCTTAGTTCATTGTGATCTCACAAAGTTCTGTTGTAATCAGTCCCCATCCTGAGGCTGTATTTTGATGGGGAGTCTGACCTCAGCCCTGATTTACACCTGATCAGGGCATCCATACTGCACCTGATAACTGCAGTCCCCTATGAGGTTCAACAGGGATGATCAAAATAAATAGAGGTGCTATTATTCATCTACTGGCTGGCCCATGCTGCATCCTACTTCAGCCTTTGACATCCCTTGGTCCACAGTCCAGAGGCTTATGCACAAGGTCAGCGAAGCTGTCCTTGGCCTCTTTAGGAAAGTTGTTTGGCTTCCTCAATGTGAAGAGCTAGAGGTATCGGGTGCAGGATTTGCCAGACTGGCAGGTTCTCCTGTTTTCAGTGTGGCAGACGGAGCCATTGACAGTGGCCATATTTGTATGAAGCTCCCTTCAGTCAACGCTGCCTGTTACTTCAACAGGAAACTGTTCTTTCAAGTACAGTTCCAGGCTGTGCGTGACCACCAAGTAAAATTCTTGCATGTCTGTATAGGCTTTCCTGGTTCTGTGCACGATGCAAGTGTCCTGAAACATGATGCAATTTATTGCAAACAACTATACCCATCTGAGGGCCGGTTCATCCTGAAAGCTGCAAATGTATAACTGTTAATTATATTCGAAAACCTTTCCGGCACTGGAGAGACCTGAGTGGGAAGGCCTGAAAATGGACATCAAGGTTGCGTTGTTTCTGCTCCATACGTGAATAACATTGTTTTTGCGGTTTCACAGAACCAATAAATGCTATTGTTGTAATGTTAGCTAGAGAAACAGGAGAGTTTTGAGTGTCATTGTTTGTCTGGAGTTGGTGTGCTACTGGTGCCCAACAACAAACTCTTGTTTGTATATACTGTTGTGTACTGTATGTTCATTAAAAATTAAATAAAATTAAATATATATATATATATATATATATATATATATTTTTTTTTTTTTTTTTAATAAAAATTAAAAAAACGATTTAAAATGGACAAATGAGCTTCCTTGTTTCACGGAATAGAAGGCAACAGACAGGTAAGCAGAAATATAAACAGAGTTTATTGAACAGGTTGGAATGAATGACAGGATCTGGATGTAGTAATGGTGAGTATTGCAGTTTGAGTGAGTCTATGGATGGCTTAGCTGGAAACTAACACAGTCCGTGTATTACAGGTGCAATGGTGACGGTGAAGACGGTTATGCTGGCTGAGTGGAGGATCCAGGGTGACGACACAAGGAACAGAAGACAGATGACAGAAGACAGGTCAGGAACAACAGGTAGGTTTCTCAGTTGAGTCACAAGTAGGGTCGTAGAGCTAGTCAGACGGAGTGGTACACATAAACATACACGTTGATGAGACCAGACAACTGTGGTGAGGATGGTGACTGCTTAAAGGTGGATCTTTTAAAGAGGATCTTTTCGTCGACTGAGAAACCAAAGAATGTTAGTGAGTTTTTGAAATGAGCGCATGAGTAAGAACAACCCCCCTCCTTCACAACTCATTTCGAGGGAACGCTTCCCAAAACACGTGCATGAGTATTGGAACACGAGTGTTTACCACCGGCATTTGCTGTGTCATGTTAGTGGATTCATTATGTCGGACTCACCGCAGGTAACTCATAATCTGCAGTTGTTACTCCTGTCTCCAGACAAAAACATTGCATGCGCTGCCTGTAGAGTGTGGAAAGTTACTGGAGCATGCAGCCACGCACGTCTCGCACATCTCACACAAGGAATGTCATGGCAGTGATTGACAAGCCAGAGGGCCAATCCATGCACGTCTTTCACAAGGAACATAATGGCAGTGATTGACATGCCAGACGGCCAATAGTTTACGCGATGATCACGTAAACGATTGGCTGATGTTTTTAAGGCCCTACCTCGTGCACAGATGATGTATAATAATATTATTCCTTTCAGTGCATCTAATAAATAGTCTTTTATCAGTTAGTAAAGACAGTTTCAAGTAATATTGCAAAAATGTATAAAACAAAACATCCTCTTTAGCACCTTTAAGAAGGGAGTGCTGATGAGTGGTAATGAGGTTTTGCAGGTGTGGGTGATTGAGGAGTGTGTGGTAATGGCTGAGTGCAGGTGTAGAACAGGAGGGATGCTGGGAAATGTAGTGTAGATAGTGACTGGGCTAGTGACAGTGACACCTTGTCGTTCATTCATCATCTTTGCTTTATTTTTCATGAAGCATTATTTTGCTTAGCTTCTGCTATGATAAATAGACATCCACTCTTGCATTGCATGTGTAACAGATGCCAGCTAGTGAGAACTGTGGCATGTAAACTTCACTCCCGACTCGCGTTAGAGATTGTGGTCTGTAGCATCCTTGTTAGTGCAGCCTCCTCGCATGCTGGTCATCCGGATTCGAGACCAGCTCAGAGCAGGGTGGTCTGGACAGGACTGTAAAATGTGTTCATGAATTATGGAGGCAGAGAAATACAGAAAGGGGTGTGTTTGTTTGGGTTGATTTCAAATATCAACAGTGTTCAACAACAATTCTGGGAAATTGCATACTGCACCTTTAAAGTACTTTGTTGTGTGCTGTATCAGCATCAACAATAATGCATAGCAAAAACAAGGTGAAAGCAGTCTATAAATAATGAAAACAATACATAATGTATAAAACCATTAAAAATCATAAAAGAATAAGACACAATTATTTATTTTTTGGAAAGTGCTTTGGCAATGAGCTCCATTAAACTGAGGAACCTCTCCTCTCTTGCTGCAACTTCTCTCCTCATCTCCTCTCTTCTCTGCATTTTCACCCTGAACTCTTCCTATCTCATCCTGGCTTCTTCATCTCTCTCTTTTGTCTCTTGATATCGTCTTGTCTTTCTCTCTTCCAACTCTCTTGCTCTTCTTTTCTCTCTATGCTGGGCTTCTTCTGTTTTTTTCTTCCATCTCATTGAGGTATTTAAAAAGGTCCCCTTCTTCTCTTTCTGTTTCTTGGTGCCATGTCAGATGGGCCAGCAACAGAGGGTAAGGAACGATCAACAACATCCTTGCTGCCAGACTGTATTAGCAGTGGTGGGGTGACAGACAAAAAGGCCCAATCCCAATTCTATTTTATACCCCATACCCTTCCTCTTCCCCTTCCCCTTCCCCCCTACGCCTACCCCTTCCCCTTGAAACAGAGTGTCAAGGGGTAGGGCTGAAAATATTCCCCTAAGAAATGGGACACCACTACTAGACCGTTACACGTCATCATAAGTCGTCGCTAGCTCCTACGTCATAGATGCGCCGATGTTTATCACACACTTCTAAAGGCCAATTCACACCGCACCGACAACAGCCAACAAACTCGTCTGTTGGATCGGTGTGATACCCCTGTTGGCGTTGGTTGGAGCCGGTTTTCACCCGAATGAACATGTTTAATCTGCGTTTGTCGGGTCGTGGAATGTCTGCGTGGTGTGAACAGTTTTCCAACAGACGGCAACAAACTCTGACGTAATCTGACCTGGCCACGAACCGTTGCCATGAAGATGAGGCAAGTCCCCTGCAAAGACAGCTGTTTGATCGCGCCCGCGCCTCACACACAACAAAGTACTGAAAACGTGACATTGCAGCTTGTTCATTATAAAAAATAAGAATATACAAAAGGTACAATAGTCCATAGTGCAATCTGTGCCATTGAGCAAGAGCAGCTGCTCCACTTCACCAAAAGAGAGAGGTAACGTTAACCAAAATGAGAGCAACGCAGGTTTACCTTCAGTTTCGTTTTTAATAATTAGTTTTGGCTTGTTTAGCTACATGGTTGTATATGCTTATGGGTCTCGTTAATAAAAAGGGTCGCGCTAAAAAAGCCTTAAGATGCCATCATTTTTTTCATAGCGATTTTAACAAATCTTTTTTCAGAGAACATAACCATATACATGAACGCAAGATTAAAGGCAACATAAAACAAGTGATTATTTATTACTAAAATACTGTTTACCGTAAGAAAATACTTACATTTATGGGTCTCTCTGCTCGCTCGGTCGGCCATGTTGGAAATTTATCATACCCCTTCGTCTGAACTGTGGTCCCGAAAAATCTTCGTTTGAAGGGCTACCTTGCCCTTCCCCCTACCCCTTCCCCTCCAACCAAATGAGAATTGGGACACCCCTACCCCTTCACGTGAACGTGCGAAACAGAGGGGAAGGGGAAAGGGGAAGGGGGAAGGGGTAGAATTGGGATTGGGCCTAAACCTAGTGACCTTCTTGTTCCTCTTCTCTGCCTTTTTCACCTTCTAGGTGAATGAGTACATTCAGAACATGTATGCAGATAGCAAAATAATAATAATAATAATAATACAGATGTGAACATGCAAAGAAGGAGAGAAAGAAAAGTCAGGCTGAGAGACAAGCCCATTTATTTTAACAATTACATTCCAAAGCATAATATTGTACTTTTTACTCCACTAATCTCATTATTTCAAAATGAAGAATTAGTCACCCCCTCTGAGACACAAGAGCGATGTCCAATTCGTGAGCGACTTGATTCTTTCTCTGAATTGGTTCACAAATAACAATGAACAATTAATTTGTGAATTGTATTGATGCAGTTGCAACTGTTCTTGAGTCAACAATTCAGTGATAAAAAATGGTCAAAATGAGCTGATAGCAGGATATCATAATTAATCAGATCTTGATGTGCATGCAACTGATGGCGCAAAAAGTTACTAACTAATGAATTTTAGTCTGAAATCATATTTTAAGTCATGACTGTCAGTTATTTGTGAACTAAATCTGCTTTAGAAGGCCAGCTTTTTAAAGCCCATTGAAATGCTTAAATGTGGACATGATGTCTGCATTATGTGTCACTGTCTGTACAGGCAATTTTAGGTAATATCACTGTAAACCCTAATACTCAAAATAATTAATTGGTTTGAGCAGGGCAAACTCAAGTTAAAACAAATTAGTTCAATCAAATTAACTTAAATATTTAGAACATTTGGTAACACTTTATTTTAGGGTCTTTTAATTAGTTGCTTATTTGCATGCATATTCCTAGAATATTACTAGCATATTTCTATAATAATAATTATTATTTATTAGTACTTATTAAGCACATATTAATGCCTTATTCTGCATGAACTTATTCTACATTCTTAATCCTACCCAATACCTAAACTTAACAACTACCTTACTAACTAAATAATCAGTAAATTAGGAGTTTATTGAGGGAAAATTTGTAGTTAATAGTTTATATGTGTTCCCTATTGTCATGATCACAGTCTGCTCTTGTCAGTTCCCGGACTCCATTTCCCATAATCCTCCCTTGCCTATCACATGCATTCCCTCCACCAATCACCTGTTGCCACATACAGCCTAGCACTCCACACTGATCACCTCATCCAGCTGCACATCATTACCAGGACTATAAAGGACCTTCACACACACCACCTCACCGCGAAGTCTTGCTAACTCATGTTACAATTCCAAGCGTTTATATCCGGTCTGTCTATTGTTCTTGTTCCTGCCTCTTACCCGCTGCTGATCCATCGCTGCCTGTCCTGACCTGTGTTTTGTATACCGTTCTGTGAGTGATATCTGCCTGCCTTTTGATCTACTGCCTGTACCCTGACTACGATCCGGCCTGTTCCTCTCTGTTCCTGTTTGTTCCTCTTTTGACCCTGCCTGTACGACTATGCTCACTGTAAATAAAAGCTTGCATATGGATCTCTGCCTCAGTCCCGCTTCGTAACAGAAGACTTCGCCACTCAAAGATCCAGCAGCTTCTCCGAGCATTACCAGCTTCAACATGGACCCAGCATGGTGCCTCATCAACCTACATCAAGGTAGCTGTACCCTCGAGGCTCATATTCAAAGGTTCCTGGAGATCGCTCATCTGTCTGATCTGCCAGACTATGCCCTCATTGACTTTTTTATCTATGGATTAAACGAACCACTTAAGGATTATTTACTTACCAATGGTCCCCGAGGATCGTTTATGGAATTCCTGGACTTTGCCCTGCTCACAGTTGGTTCAACTTTTACTGTGGGGGTCGCGGAGGAACGCAACGCCACGCTGAACCACATAATGGCGGCCGCAACAGACTGCGCATCTAAAATGGCGGATGCTACAACGCCTCATCACGTCTCCACTGATCGCCCAGAGCAACGTCACATCTCCGCTGATCGCCCAGAGCAACGTCACGCCTTCGCTGATTGCCCAGAGCAACGTCACGCCTTCGCTGATTGCCCAGAGCAACGTCACGCCTTCGCTGATTGCCCAGAGCAACGTCACGCCTTCGCTGATTGCCCAGAGCAACGTCACGCCTTCGCTGATCGCCCAGAGCAACGTCACGCCTTCGCTGATCGCCCAGAGCAACGTCACGCCTTCGCTGATCGCCCAGAGCAACGTCACGCCTTCGCTGATCGCCCAGAGTCACGTCACGTCTCTAGATCAGTCCGGGAGCGGAGAGGGTTGCGTTCCAGTGTGACCGATCCACCGCTGATTTCAGTCCGAGCAGCTGGCATCCCCAAGTCTCCATCGGCCGCTTCGCTCTCAAGCCCGGTGGCTGCTTCGCTCTCAAGCCCGGTGGCCGTTTCGCTCTCCGCACTCAAGTCTCCGCCGGCCGCTTCGCTCTCAAGCCCGGTGGCCACTTCGTACTCAAGTTTGCCGGTTGCAACGCTCTCAAGTTCGCCGGTTGCAACGCTCTCAAGTTCGCCGGTTGCAACGCTCTCAAACTCACCGATTGCCATGGACTCAGGCGCCCTGGATACGATGGACAATATGGCTGCTTTGCCAGTGCCCACGGGCAAGATGGCCGCCCCCTCGGTGCGTAAGGATGCAGGGGGCGTTCCAGCCAATGAGTCCGCTCCAGAATCCACTCCTACCAGTGAACCATCGCCTCACCCTCAGAAGAGGAGGAGGAGGAGGAGGAAGAAGGCGTCCTCCTCTCCTCAAGACACAGACGCCCTTCAGGAGGCTGCTGTGGGCCTGGAGACCATTCCAGTGGTCTCTCCTGCTCCGCCCAAGCGCCTTGCCCTGCCGGCGCCACCTGTGCTCCTTGCCCTGCCGGCGCCACCTGAATTCCTCGCCCTTCCGGCATCTACTGAGCTCCTCGCTCTGCCAGCACCACCCAAGCTTCCAGCCCTGCCAGCGCCATCCAAGCTTTCAGCCCTGCCGGCGCCGCTCAAACGCCTTGCGCTGCCAGTGCCACTCAGGTGTCTTGCCCTGCCAGCTTCACCCACACGCCTGGCCCTGCCGGCTCCACGCGAACTCCTTGCCCAGGAACCTGCGACGGACCCCGCTGAAATCCCCAAGAACTTTTTTGGGGGGGGCAGTATACCTGAGGGGGGGAGCTTGTGGGTGGGGTCCTTGCCCGACCACTGGTGGCATGGGCCTTTGAAATGTTATGGCCACCTCTGGACTGCAATTTATTATGGCCACTAATGGACTCTGACCCGCTGGGGTCAACTATGGACTATGTTCCACAGTGGCTGCCTGAGCCACCTGACCTGCCGTGGCCGCCTGAGCCACCTGACTGGCCGTGGACGCCTGAGCCACCTGACCTGCCGTGGCCGCCTGAGCCACCTGACCGGCCGTGGACGCCTGAGCCACCTGACCTGCCGTGGCTCCCTGACACCCCTGACCTGCTGTGGCTGCCCGAGCCATATGACCTGTCGTGGCAGCCCAAGCCACTGGACCCGCCGTGGCTGCCCGAGGCTCCTGACCCGCCGTGGCTGCCCGAGGTTCTGGACCCGCCGGGGCCACCCAAGGCTCCTGACCCTCCGTGGTTGCCCAAAGTCCTGGAACCTGCATTGGAGATCCGTTCCCAGCTACCATTTAGATCTCCAATGCACCCACCCCCCCTCCCTAGCTGTTCCGTTTACGCCGCGAGGACACGCCTTCCGGGAGGGGGGCATTATGTCATGATCACAGTCTGCTCTTGTCAGTTCCCGGACTCCATTTCCCATAATCCTCCCTTGCCTATCACATGCATTCCCTCCACCAATCACCTGTTGCCACATACAGCCTAGCACTCCACACTGATCACCTCATCCAGCTGCACATCATTACCAGGACTATAAAGGACCTTCACACACACCACCTCACCGCGAAGTCTTGCTAACTCATGTTACAATTCCAAGCGTTTATATCCGGTCTGTCTATTGTTCTTGTTCCTGCCTCTTACCCGCTGCTGATCCATCGCTGCCTGTCCTGACCTGTGTTTTGTATACCGTTCTGTGAGTGATATCTGCCTGCCTTTTGATCTACCGCCTGTACCCTGACTACGATCCGGCCTGTTCCTCTCTGTTCCTGTTTGTTCCTGTTTTGACCCTGCCTGTACGACCACTCTCACTTGTAAATAAATGCTGCACTTGGATCTCCTGCCTGAGTCTCCATTCGTAACACCTATACTAAAGTGTTACCAAACTTTCTTTTTTCTTTTGAGTTCACAAAACTGACACATTTGAGGTAATCTGAATTGTTTCATTGTTTTAAGTTTTATTTACTTGTTTCTTTTAATTTAGACAAACTTAAATTTACCTGAAACTGGGCTGGGATTTCTATTTCCCAGCATACTTTTGCAATGACACCTGAATGGGAGAATAAATGCTTAAATTGTTAATGTTTTTTGTGTGTGTGTGTGTGTGTGTGTGTGTGTGTGTGAAAGATTAATGTTAAGTGGTGGATTTAGTAGTGTTTAATACTTTGCTAAGATTACATGATAATTTTAAGTTTAATGTATGAATTAACTTACTCAACAATTTCAGAGCAATTAAAATGTACTAGTACAAAATTGAAATCTGCCAGTTCTACTTACTTAAACTTTGAATTTCTTAACTTAAAAAAATGATGTAACTGATTACCTCAAATTTTTTGAGTTTTGCCAAATTATTCGGGTTTACAGTGTAACATAAATTAATGAATTCATCTCTCCCCCCAGGGTTCGAATTACGGGGGAGCTAAGGGGAGCACGGCTCCCCTGAAAAGGACCTGGGCTCCCCTGAAAGCCTACTTTGAGACATTTAGGGGGAGCTCTAAAACACTGTCCATTTTTTGTGTCGCATATAGATTTTGATTTTCTGTACATTAAGGTTCCTGAAATAAATGATGATATTAAAAATGTGTCAATGTTGTGTGTTTATTCGCTCATTACATTACTATTTTTCTGTGTCTCCTGCTGTGACCATCCATGCGTGACGGCGCTGCACTGAAATTACTACGTTTACGTCACCACTTGAACTTCTCACTGAGTTGGTATTTGAATGTTAGCTTAACTTCAAGTTCAAAACATACTTTATTCGTTTTTGGAACACTCTGTGGATACTAATAAGAATGTCAAAAAGAAAGCAGCCAAACCTCAGTCAATTTGGATTTACAAAACAAATGAAGAGGAGTGATGACAGCGCACCAGCTACAACTAGCTTGCCGGTGATACTGCCGCCGCCGCTAAAAGTTGCTGCTAGTGACAGCACCAGCACCGAGGATAGCTGCGACCTGCATTGGACCAGGCGATCATGCAACACCTTTCAACTGGACAACAATCATCTTGGATTAAAGCCGGTCACCGAGCCTCAACATCCTGGGTTACAGGACGGAAAGCAAAGACAGAAGACCCCAGGCCTCTGTGGTCACTTCTGATTTATGGTAAGAATCATGGAATTACTTATTTGATCTGTGCGTTTGTGAGGATTGGCCCTAATCCTATTTAATATTGATGTATTTTTTTTATGATTGTTACATGAGTTATTCTGTTTTTTTATCATGATTTGCATGATGTAGGCCTAAGCGCGGTTGATTCAGAACCGTGGACAGAGCTGTTTGCCCTAACACTGACAACACTGACTGACGCTTGCGTTTTAAAGTAAACGGTTTACTAAGAAAACAATAGGTTTACTGTAAACCTATTGTTTTAAATGCCCTAACATGCACCAAAAGCGTTAAAGTCAGTCAGAGAGGATCGGAAAATAGGGCTCCCCCTGTCTCCTGCTGTTGTAGCAGTTTCAAATGATACTATATGCTTGCAAAGTGTTCCTCTTAAAAATGTTTACACATTTTTATGTGACATCTGTAGCTACATTGTATTTTTATATTATTTGTCACCACATTTTTAAAATACTATATATTATTTTACTTGTTTGCACACTTGAATTTCAGAAAATTATCAGAAAATTTATATTTTAGTAAATGAATCCTCTGGGGTCTGAGGTGTTTTGGGGCACAGAAAATGTTTGACATTTGTGCTTATTTAAGCTACTTATAACATTTTCATAGTTAAAGTCTGAGCGCAAACTGTGCTACAATAATATGTGAGCAGCATGTAGGTAAACATTTATATTTTTGAGAAAATCACATTTTAAAGCTGCAGTCCATAACTTTTTTTTTTGGTTAAAAAATTATCCAAAATCAATTTTTGAGCAAGTACATAACCAGCCAGTGTTCAAAACTATCTAATTATCTTAGCTTGATTCACAATGGTAAGCTTGTAATAATGTTTTATAATAAGAGCAACATGGTGGATTTCCACAGGAAATTTGAGCATGCAGCAGTTCCTCTGTGCGTCATTACGTCACATCCGTAAACAGAAAGGAAGGAGTCCAGGCTAATCGTTTTATCATGTGAGGATGCTGCTTGTAGCGGATCATTTATAGCCTGTTCTCACAGCAGCTGAAATAATTAAACTTATCATTTTGATGATGGATTGTAAACCAGAAAGGTCCAAATGACAATCATCAGTGACAACTGGAGATTCACCCGTAGTCAAAAAGCAAAAGACTTCGGACTGTTGAGTGGCTACAGAAATTGAAATCTACAGATAACGCTAATATACACAAAGTCATAGTAATGTTGATGTTGTTAACATTAACAATTTGAGAACAAAGTATAAAATAATTATAATTTACACGGTTTAGCATGATCCGAGCTAAGCGATTGTTAGATTTAATCATCATTGGCAGCGTGATTTATTGTAGGCCTAATGCCTTTTTCCTCAGTTGGTCAGAACAAATAAACACTATAAACAGTGCACTGTATGATTTAAACTGTGATATGATATTTCTGATGTCTAAAACGGACCATACACACAACCCCTAATGCTGGCAGAGTCTAGTCACATTAATTTTAACGTGCACAATTCGCATACACAGTACTGGACAAAAACTCTCTTAAAATCACAATGAAATTTCAAGAATGATTCTTGCTTTTTACTTTACATGATTAATCCATTATACACACATTTTCTCTCTTATGTCAGTAGTCTTTGTCCACCAGAATATAGCTGCTTAGTAGTGAACAATGGTGGCTGAGAGCTTGAAGCCATGATTAGATTAGGTCATTAGCACTGTCCAGAACATCACACATGCATTAAGACATAACACTGGTCTTGTACTTAATATTTCTTCATATATATATATATATATATATATATATATATATATATATATATATATATATATATATATATATTCTGTCTTTCTTTCCCAATGCTGCACTTTCTCTTTTTATTTATTTACTTACTTTTTTTATGGAGTGTATCTGTGTGCTGTTTAATATGTATTGCTCTTACACTTTGATGCAGAACTCAACACCAACCATTAAAGGTCAGAAAGGTACTTTAGCCATTGCCAAAATGTCAGTGAATGAGGTATTGGGTGACCTGTTCAACTGATAAATGCAGCAAGGGTGTTTTCATATATGTGGGATGTCAGGGATGTTTATTGCTGCACCACCATAATATGCAATACATCTTCTCTTGAAAAGTATATGTTGAAAACAGAGTGTATTAGACAAAATAAAGGAAAGAGGAAAGAAAAAAGAATGATGTAACTCTGTGTTTGGTGTTAGATACAATTGTTTGCATCTTACAAACATCAAATATTTAAAGACGCATAAAGATCATAACATCAGCATAATAATGTTTGATGCAAATTAAGAATGGAACACAGTACAACCGTCAATCTATATGCAGCCTTGTTATTTTAAAATTCTGAATTCAAATTCTGAGGGTTTCCTTGGTGTTTGTTTTTTGCAGGGCTGTTTCATTTGTAGAACACATTGAACATTTACTGTCTAACATGATATTTAGTGTCCATGGGTTTCCAATCCAATGCAGTTGAAACAAACGTCTCTTTTTACACAAGAGTGAGGATAACAGTACATTATGATTGTGAAAAATCTCTGGTTAAAACATCCACTAATGGTGCTGTGATAGCCTCTGTGGTCAGAGAACCATTATATTACTAGGTTTGCCAACTACAGACTGAAGGAGAGGTTTGTCTTCATTCTAAAGCAACTGGCAATATAGCCAGGTATCACTGTATTGTGTTTGGCCTGCTCAACTGCACCACATAATGCTTTAGAAACCACCTTAATTAGAGTCGACTGTGCATTCTAATGCAGTTTTGCTTGGCAGTATTTAGGAACATTTCCCCATGGTCTAATCCCTTGTGATACAGGCTGTTGGATTTCTCCTTGAAAGGGAGAGATAGCTGTATTACTGCAAGCCTCATTGACCAAAAACCCCACAGCTTTTTCTCAGCCAAAAGCCTAGTAAGAGTGAAGACTTGATGTCAAACATGGAATGTGATTGTTTTTGAAACAGTATCAACAATTTACAAAAACAACTTTTTTAATGTTCAACATTAAAGATCTTGTTACAACTTCCTAATTTTGTTCTAGGGTTAGAAGAGGCAACATTGAGATTGTGATCATATTACGTGTGCTGGTGATGGTGGCAATGGCAAATTACTACACAGACGGACAATAAATGTAGTTTTATTTTACAATCAAGAAAAGGTGTAAGATGATGATAATAATAATGGAAACAATGAAAAAGTAACAAAATAACAGAAGGGAAAATATATACAATTTTTACATAAACGCTAAAAGAAAACAAAAATAATAAACCGGGGAAAAGGACAAAAGAGGCACCAAAGACAAGAAAAGAAGAAAACAAAACCAATCTAACTCAAGTTCAATGTCTAAACTAACTAATGAAAAGAAAAATAAGAAAAGCAAGTCTTCAGCGTTTTTCACGCCATAACTTACCTATTCTCTCTAAACAAAACAAAACATACAAAAGTGGTGCTCACATCTAAACTGGTGTGTCTATACATTGAAGTCACTCTTTTAAACTCTGGCGTCAAACAGAATTGGAAGCGGAAATCACGGCGTCATTCAGGTTAATATTGATTGACAGCTTCCTGAACCAATAGCTGTCCTGTGTAGGCTTGCCTAAGAAATTGACAGGAGAAGGGAGAGAGAGAGAGAGAGAGAGAGAGCACAGAGGCACAAACAACTACCAGGACGTAACACTTCCACCCTTAAGAACAAACCTGTTTGAAAAAAAAAAACAAAACAAAAAAAACATGATATACTCAAGAAAAGAGCATCAGCTAGAACATTTTCAATGCCTTTTTTGTGTTTAATTACCAAATTGTAATTTTGGACTGCCAAAGCCCATCGCATCAACCTCTGATTTTGATTATACATCCGAGATAAAAACACAAGAGGATTGTGGTCTATATACACTGTGACGGGAAGGTTACTGGAGCCAAGATAGACTTCAAAATGCTGTAAGATGAGCAAGAAGGCAAGTGCTTCCTTTTCAATAGTGGAATAATTAAGATGCTTATTAAACTTACGGGAGTAATAACTGACAGGATGATCTACACCGTGTATATCCTCCTGCAGAAGAACAGCTTCAGCATCAACAATGCTTGCGTTGACTTTAGTTTAAAATTGTGTGTGCAGTCGGGTGCAATAAGAACAGGTGCTCTTTCACTTTTGCGATCAAAGGGGTAGGGGCTCAAGCCACTGGTCAAAAGCATGCTGACACTCCAAGGACCATTCAAAACATTTAGAAGGGCTGAGTAACACAGTAAGAGGATTAACAATCGTCGAGAATTTTTTTACAAAAACTGCGGTAATAGCCAGCCATACCTAGGAACCTCTGTAACTCTCGTCGGGTGGTAGGAACTGGAAATTCTGCAATGGCTGTAACTTTAACCTCTACCAGCCTTGTTCAACCTTTTTGTTCATACTCGCATTTTGCCAAGTTGAGGGTTAAATTAGCTTCGACAAGATGTTCAAACACGGTTTTCAACCAGCACATATGTTCTTCCCAATCCACTGAATATATAACCAGATCATCAAGATATGATTACAATTTGGTACATCAGCCAAGACAATATTTACCAGACGCTGAAACATTGCTGGTGCGTTTCTGAGCCCAAAAGTCATCGCGGTGTACTGAAGAAAATTGTATGGGATTACGAATGTTCAAATATGTTACACTGGAGTAAGTGGGACTTGCCAGTACCCTTTTAGCATATCCAGTTTGCTAACAAAACGGGCAGAACCAATGTTATCTACACTGTTAAAAATAAATGTAAATTTACAGGTATTGGTCTGTATTTTTTTACAGATTTTTTCTGTTTTCTCATTATACATTGAAATACCTGTTGTTTTACAGATATTTGGTGTAATTGAATTTTCAGCTATTAAATTTACAGGGAATTGCATGTATTTTAGCATTACATTAAATTTCTGTTTTTTAAAAGAAATGTTCTGTATTTTTTACAGAAAAATTTGTAATTTTACATAAAATGTTGATTAATATTTTACAGATTTTTTCTGTAAAAATTGAAAAAAAGGAATGAATGTATAACTACAGAAATATGCAGTCATTCAATATATTATGCATTGTATTTACTAAAATTTTAACCTCATCTTGCAAATATGCTTGAAACTGCTGATTGGCCTTGACTTATTGTCCCCTAAATTTTCTGAACACATCTATTATTGATATGTACATTTTATGTTTTTCCAAATCGAGTTGCAAATGCGCAGCTTTGTGTGTGTGTGTGTGTATGTGTGTGTGTGTGTACGTGCGTGCGCGCGCGCGGGGGGGGGGGGGGGGTGGGGGTGTCTGCGAGCACGCGCGACGCAGATTCAAATTTGCCGCCGATAACTTTTCCGTTAGTCCCGCCTACAACAGTTCCTGGAGTAGTGCAGTGATGCAGTGATGGAAGGGCGAGCGCGTTATTTGAATTTATTTCAGGCTACGCTTGTGTGTCGTGAGATTAAACAGTAGTGTAAAGCAATCGTAAAGAGCAGTCGTGAGCAGGAGTATTTATTTGAACTCATCCGTCAATACATTCTTCGGGAACAGTGTGAGGAAAAACTATCACGTCCTTTCAGCGAGAAGACCACAGCGAACATCATACCAACCGATCACTGGCTGAGGTAAGTTAAGAGTTTCATTCTAACGTTACGTGTGTGATATTTTATGTAGTGTGGCTACACATTTGTATTGTTTATAGTTTTGAAGCTAATATAAGTATTTCTAAACGGTGTTCACACAAATGACGTAAGGTAACTGCCGTTGAAAGCAAAACAACTGCAGCAGGCATCTGTCAATTTTCCATCTGTTTTAAACCAAGAAAGATTAACGTTAGTTATTAATAAAGTCCATTCAGTGTTTATGTCTTCGTTCAGATGTGGTAGTACCGCCATTATTTAAATCTCTTTTTATAAACTCTGCAGCCTGTATAACTTTACCCATACTATAACGTTAGGCCTATACAGGAAAGCAGATAAGAGTACAATATGAACAACATAATAAATATTATGAGTGCATCTGCTTGCAAACGCGAATAGTATGCATATATTAGTGTAATAATAAAGTATAATAATAAAAAAATCTTACATGACCTGAGTAAATTGTCATTACTGAATCATAAGATACATTGGATAGTTGGATATAAAAATTTCAGATCAAAGAAGGTTGAGGTTTTGCATTGTCTCAGTAAAACGTATGCTGGCATGTTTGAATTTAATGTAATAGCCAACTAATTTTTATTTCTTTATGATTTCAGGTAATGTGGAAAGACTGGAGATCTACAGCAGCATTACAGTACAGGTGTGGAAAGATTACTATTCTTATACAACAAATTCTTTGTTTACATCTTTTTATGCTGCTAATCTGAATAGTATTTTTTGTTGTAATTGTAACTAGAATCATTCAGAAACATGGCTTTTCCTATCACTGCTATCCTCACACACATCTCTACTTTTCATTCCAGCCAGATGATCAACCAGTAGCTGCTCGCATCTCAGCCTGCTTGATGGAAATGTCCGACTTTCACCTGGATGACCTTTACCTTCAACTCCACCTTGCCAAGACAGAAGTGCTCGTGGTTTCAGCCACCCATCCTTTGTGTTATAATTGATCAGTTAAACTTCACAGACTACAGTGCTGGAACTGCCCGATCTTGCATATTTGCCCAGTACAACATTGGGAAGATCAAGCCATTCTGTATGCTACACAACAGAACAACAACTGGCTCTCCAAGCCTGTACATAAACTCTCTGCTTCAGACTTCTTATACGCCCTCCAGAAGCTTGCTTTCTGGAAGTGAACAGCATCTTGTGGTGCCATCCCAAAGGGGCACAAACTCACTTTAACTGACCTTTACCTGGACTGTTCCATGCTGGTGGAATAACCTGACTAACTCAAACCATTTTCAAGAGACTGATAAGAGAGAATGCATCATTTTTGTGAACAATTGACTGGTTAATACTATCTTTCTGTTTAACTGAAAATAATAATAATAATAATAATAATAATTTCTATGCATACTGTGCTAGACTAACTGGAAATTGTCATTGTACTTATTGTTGCTTCCATTGTACTCCTTGTAGTCACATATATGTAAAAGTCATCATATATGCATAAAATAACAGCAATATTACAGTACAGAAGTATACAGTAATTGTCTTTTAATGTAGATGTTCTATATACTATGCTTGTATTTCCTATAATTTAAGTAAGTTGACATACAATGTCTTATATACAATGACTAATACTGTATGTGCATGCTTTGATTAAATGTATTCTGTATTATATTTTGTTAATTTAACAGATTGGTTGTAAAGGTTGCTATTATGCATTTCTAAGTAATTAATTCATAGATTGAAGTTGTGAGTGGTTCTGTAAAAATAAAGATTAATACTGTAAATTGCAAACATTTGTTTTGAATTTATGTGCTAATTACATTTTTATAAATAATTTCTTAGTTATTTTACATGGAAAATTATATTTTAAAAGTAAATAACTGTAGATGGACAGAGCAGCTTGATAAAATAACCCATAAAAACCTTCAATTTGCAGAGATTAACCTGAAAATTTGTTGTTTTCTTTGTAATCTGACATAATTTATCAGTTTTTTCATGGTTTAATAAACAATTATAAACAGTAAAATACTGTAATTTTATGAATTTTGACTGTAAAGTCTGTTCTGTATTTTTACAGTTTTTGCATGTAATTTTGTGAAATGGTTATTTGCTGTAATTTTATGGGATTTCTCTGGAAACTCTGCTGCCAGACTTTTTACCGTTTCTTTACAGGATTTTTTTTTACAGTGTATACAGTCTTCTTTTCGCGGTAAAGGATAACTGTCTGGCACAGTCACCATTCACCAGTCACTATTCTCCAAACCATTCTCCAACAAATAACTTACCTCCTGATGCATAATAGATCTCTTGACTGTATTTACATGATAAGCATGCTGCTTAATAGGGCGAGCACCATTTACAATAATGTCATGCTGCAAAACATTTGTTTGTCTAGGAACATCACTAAACAAACACTTAAAAACAAAGCTTTAACCTCAGGCTTCTCCATGGCATGGTAAGCTTTTAACATGTTTATGTGACAACCTCAGGTTTGGCGTTTTCTATCAGGTGTGGAAAGCATATAATCAGTTTCACTCATTTTCTTTTTCACAAAATATGGATCAAAGAAACGAGCCTACAGTGATGATCCAGAAACAGGTAAAAGCACAAGCACTTCATCACCAGGCATAAAAGATTGAGCAATTGCTTTCTGATCGAACTTGCGCTTCATGCCTTTCTGAGCATTTGCTAAAGTTTCTTTAGCTAGGGACCAAGCAGTATGTAAAGGATCTCGAAATGTACTAACATTATCCAGTACATTAGTTTTCAGACGACTATCAGTCATTAAAATATGTTCCTTAAGAACTTTTAAGGGTTCTCTTACCTGATGTCCAAATACAAGTTCGACTGGGCTAAAACCAAGAGATTCTTGTACAGTCTCTCTTATTGCGAATAAAACCAAGGGAACTCCCTCATCCCAATCTCGAGCAGTGTCCATACAATATTTCTTAAGCATAGACTTAAGTGTCTGTTGAAAACGTTCAAGTGTGTCCTGGCTTTGCGGGTGGTACACACTTGAAATGCAGTGAGAAATTGCCAAAGACTCCAGAACTTGTTTAAAAAGTCTTGATTAAAAAAATTGTGCCCTGATCAGTCTGCACTATTTTAGGGAGTCAGAAAGTGGAGAAAAATCTCACCAACGCTTGATGATAACGGGCGTGCTGATTTTTCTTAGGAGAATTGCTTCCAGAAGTCTAGTAGCCATGCAAATTATGGTTAACAGAAACCGGTTACCAGATTTAGTTTTAGGTATCGGCCCAATGCAGTCTACGAGTACATGATCAAACGGCTCCCCAATTACTGGAATGGGAGACAGAGGAGCAGGTGAAATCACCTGATTCGGCTTCCCAACAGTCTGACAGGTATGAAAGGTACGGCAGTACTGAACAATGTCTTTTTTTAGACCTGGCCAAAAGAAGTGTTGTAATATCCTGTTGTAAGTCTTTGTAACTCTGAGATGACCAGCAAGCTGATAATCATGCACTAAACATAGGACATGCTGACGATACAGAGAAGGAACAACAACTTGATATAAAACATCCCAATCTGAATCATTAGTGTTAGAACACCACTTTCTCATCAACAAGTCATTGTCAATAAAATAAGCAACTTTCTTGTCCTTAGCCACATCAAGAGAAACAACAGAATTAAAAGACGTGATGAGACACCTTTCTGTGCAGCACTTATTTTCTCTTGTGACACAAATAGTTTTAATGTATCTGTATCTGTACAGCCACTCTTACGAATCCCGTATATAACTCACTCTGCAAATGTACACAATGCAATGGAACCTTTCCGCAATTAATTTATATAATGATGCTTGAGCCACAAAATGTATCATCAGACAACGGTAACCTATCTGCCACAATAAATTATTGCATTGAGCTGTGAAAGTTGACCAGGCCTGGTCTATTTTACGTTGTTTTGTTTATGTGTGTGCGTCAGTCATCCGCGAGGGACTACCGCTTTTTGCTTTCGTTTTGTTGTTGGTTTATTTTATATATTAAAGTTATGTTGAATGTTCGAGGGTTCCCACCTCCTTCTTCCCTGAACAAGAACTGTGTTAGGGAGGGAAGGAACTGTGTTAGGAAGGAGGGACATGCTGTCTGAGAGCCCTGTGAGCTGAGTGGGATAGCGGTGCTGAGGAGGTCAGGCAGCACGGAAGAGTGAAGCTTCCCGAGGCGGTGGTGCTGGAGCAATGACACAACAGGTTGGACAGAGAGTTCGCTGCCATGCTACTGGTAGTGGTGGGGTAGAGAGCAGTATTGTGGGTACCCCTTGGCCTGCGAGGGGCGATGGGAGCATGTGACAAGCAGGGCGGGAGGAGAGCCATGAGAGAATGGAGCGAGGCCGGTGGCGTGATTGCTAAGGAGCATCACCTACGCACTGCACCGGTCTCGTATCTCTCATGGAGGAGCTCCGGAAGCATAATGGGAGGAACGGCGACAGTGAAGGACGAGAGAGGACCAGGCCTGGACTTTATTTTATGTTTTATTATGTTTATGAGTGCGGCAGTCATCCGTGAGGGACTGCCGCCTATTTACTTTTGTTTTGTGTTTATTTTATATCATTATTAAAGTTGTTGAATGTTCGCCGGTTCCCACCTCCTTCTTCCCTGAACTACATACTGTGTTAAAATTAACAATCTTGGAATGCTGCACAAGCAAATCAAATTCAAGGACTGGAACTGACTTTTGCATTTTAATATGAACATTTTCAATTTTCAACTGTTACTTGTATACATATAATTATTACAATTCCTAAATATGCGTATTTGGGAAAACTGTCTGTATTAGTTACTGTCTGGAGTAGTAGCTCTGCATACTTTTTATGTCCTGGCCTAAACATCTAATCTGCAATGTCTTTGATAACTTCAGGACTATTTTATGTTTGTACAGTATATCCTCTTTGTAGCAAATAATGAAAATATAGTATCCTGTTGTCCAGGTCCTGATTGTCTTGTGTGACTACTGATATTAAGGTTTGCTTTTGTAGGCTAGACATCCTGCTAATCATAAGATAGTCACGACATATCAGCTTCATATGTAGTCTTTGGGTGACTTTGATGATAGCTGCAGAATACAGTTGTTACTTGTGTTGTGAGGCTGTTTCATTTCACCATACAGTAACCTAGTACTTCATCCAATACATTTTTTTTATTACACTTACACATATCTATTTGACATTAAATACTTTGTTAAATGTCTGTTGAAATATTTCCATAGTCCTGCACACCAGCTTGATATGCAGCTCAAGGCAAGTCTGCTCAGCAGTTATCTGCAGTTGTCTGCTGAGAGAGTGGAAGGAGGAGGAGTTAGGAAAGAGAGAGACAAGAGAGAAAAGGTAGAGATGGAGCTGCCTGATCTCAAGCGGCAAATTAGAGCTCCCTCCGATCGATAGCTGGAGGAGCTTTGCACAGATTTCATTAGCTAGCAGAGGCGCACAGTTAAAGCAATGCTAAGGGGTATTGATGCTGCCGATTGATTGCTCAGTCTTATTTAAAAAAAAAAAAAAAAAAAAAAAAAAGTATACATTAAGACATGATGCTGGGTCTGGATCTGTACCTTAACCATCCATAGTCAGCTGGAATTACTGCTGATTCAGCATATCAGGGCATTTTAGAGGTCACACATTCAAAGATTTAATAATTTCAGGCATGAATATTGAAAACCTGCCATTTGTTTTATTTTCCAAAGTGGGATTCGACTTTTTTTAGATTGAGAAATTGCCATGTCTTATCTGTTCTCCTTTAAGCACTCATTTATTAAACAGGGTAGCTCCTCAGACGGTGGTCTGTCGGAGAATGTTTTATTCTGTTTAGGTGAAAAGCCATGAAGTAAAAATCATAGTGAGGTCCTCTGTTAACTTGAACAAGATAACCCAATTTACTTTGTCAGTCTTGTATTCACTGTGAGCTATCGATCTCATCATGGCTGAAGCCCTCAATCAGACCCAAATGAATGAGTGGAAAAGATAGCAATTGTTTAAAGGAGCCTGAACAACACGTCAGGGGAGACACCACAGGCAGAAGCTTTCTGAAGCTTTTTTTTTTTGTTTTAATAATAATCAATGCAAGTTAGAAGGAACCTCCAAAAATCTGCAATACATTGTAAAATCTATCGAAAATAAAACTTTGACATTTTAACTTTAATGCAAGAAAGATATCGGGCTCAATTGATCTTACTTCATTGAGATTCCTGAGCTTTAAGTGATCAATCTACAGTAGGCCAAAAAGACCAGAGGAATGATATGCACATATGTAAATTTTTCATTATTGTTATGATTTATGACTTGACTGTGTAATGTTGGTCTTGCGACTTTAATATTTCATAACTTCTTTGATTTTTGCAGTCATCTGATAAATGTGTTATTAAGGTGACGTTAAATGATTAATAGATAGTGAATGTATGTAACCCCCCTCCCTCTCTCTCTCTGTCTCTTTTTCATTACATTGTGTCACATTTCATCAGGGTAGTACTTAATCTTATTCCATATGCATTTTAATAGTTACAATGCTACCTGTATCATGGAACCGGCTGATGTGATGTAAATGTCTTCGGCTGTTCTGGTTGACTGCTCTGAGCTCAGTAATGCATGACATGTTAGTGACTCTAAACAAAAGAAGGACTTTCTGGTTAATTATTTCAAGCTTTATTCTTTAAAGCAATTATTAACTGTAAAGAGAAGGAGTTGTAGGGTGGAGAGCAACAGTAAGGAGAGGGAAGACACAGAAAGCTCTATTCTATGCGTGAGCAGAAGAACAGGTTTCATATAATAAAATCTACAGATTCAAATAGTCTTTCTGTCCAATATATATTAAGTATCTGCAAGGAGGATCAGGAATCTCTCTCTAGGAATATATCTCATTCATTATGAACTGATTATAGATAAACACCTGCAGTCTGATAGAGACTCACTTTTCCCTCAGAGAGCTCATAAGCTCAACCGAACAAAACTATCCCCACCATCAGGCATATTGAACATGCGAAAGGAAGTTGATGCTAATCAGAAATCTTTATGCAGGTGATGGCAGGATCGTTTTCATTTTCTAAAGAAGCAGTTGCACGGTAGAATGTAGAATGATAGATGACTGCTCTGGCAGACGGAGGTAGGATGAACGTGTGCATTCCATCCCAGGGGAAACCCCATCGGGGAGAGACTTTTCTCTGTGGGACGTCAATCTATTTTTCCTGTGTCTCCTGCAGAGAGCAAGTCTATTACAACTATATTACACCCAAACGCAGATCATTTTTATTCTGTCCTTATTACCTTACTGAGGCAGGAATCACATGGCCAGCATTTCCCATTTCTCTCTGCTTCTTTTAAAGGTGAGAAATGCTAATCCTCACCCTCTCCAGAGATCAAAGACTAACCTTTAGCCACATGAACAGGGATTTATTTGACACTTTGAAGCATCAGCAACATTTTCTGGTGTACTATTTGCTGCTACGAGTGTCCAATAGTGTGTGGGCTTTCAAGTTGTTTCATGTCAGAACTGTTTTTGAGGTCTTTTAGCTTATTAAAACAGTATTATCATTATTAGGTAACTGTCATGCTCAGGCTTGGACACAATGAGCAGAACTGAGGTAAAACTCAAACAGGTTTATTTGCAGTCTATAAAAGTAACAACATGTGGACTAAAGATCCTATAGGTTATGTAGTTCATAGTTAAGTTCTACTATGAATCCACTAGTCAGTTTTTATATTTTTATTTATTTATTTAAGGCAAGGGCCCTAAAATATGATGAACCCCTTTGCGACAAACCTCTTTCATCAATTATGAAATTAATTTTTGGTAAAACTTTAGTTTAGCCTCCAATTTTCTCTATTAACTAATTGCTTATTAGCATGAATATTACTATGATATTGACTGTTTATTAGTACTTACTTATCAAGCACAATGACTTTTGCTTCAATAATTAGGAGATTATTGAAGCAAAAGTCATAGTTAATAGTTAGTTAATAGTGTGAATAATTGGACCCTAATATACAGTGTGACCTTTTTCATATATATATATATATATATATATATATATATATATATATATATATATATATATTATATTATATAATCCAAGGTTGCTATGGTTACGCAGGGTTGAGAAGCACTAAATGTGGTTGATAAGCACTAAATATATGCTAAGATGATTATTTTAACAAAATGTTGTCTTTATTCTTTTGTTTATCACACTCGCATTTACACTCTAAAACAATGCTGGGTTGTTTCAGCCCAATTTTGGGTCAAATATGGACAAACCCAACTGTTGGGTTAAAAAAATTAATTTAGGGATTTAACCCAATATTTGGGTTTGTCCATATTTGACCCAAAACCTGAGAAAAAAAAAAAAAAAGATAAAAAAAAACAAAAAGGTTTGAATATTCATGGATCATAGAATTCATAGCTATTGGAATATTAAATGCTGAAATAAATAAATTTCAAAAGATGAAACATGAAATAACATTGGAAATGAATACGGGTCATTTTAGACCCATGTTGTGCATTAGAAGGGGTTTGCATAGCTTGTGCATCAATGAGTTAAAGGGTTAGTTCACCCAAAAATGAAAATAATGTCATGTATTACTCACCCTCATGCCGTTCCACACCCATAAGAACTTCGTTAATCTTCGCAACGCAAATTATCAGAGTGTCGAATTAGCGGTTCAGAGCGCCAAAGTCACGTGATTTCAGCAGTGACTTTCAACGCTCCGAAGCTTCATGAAGCAGTGTTTTGAAATCGTCCATCACTATATAAGCCGTTATTTAGTTTTTTTTTTTGGTACACCAAAAATATTCTCGTCACTTTATAATAATAATATTGAACCACTGTACTCACATGAACTGATTTAAATATGTTTTAGTATATTAATGGATCTTGAGAGAGGAAATGTCATTGCTGGCTATGCAGGCCTCACTGAGCCATCGGATTTCAACAAAAATACCTTAATTTATGTTCCGAAGATGAACGAAGGTCTTATGGGTGTGGAACGGCATGAGAGTGATTTGGGTGAACTAACCCTTTAACATAAGATCTCAAACCTATGACTTCACATTGCATGGCCACAACATAACAGTGTTGTTACCTTGACAAAATGTCCCATGTTAATAAGTTAATATGACGTGGCCACGGCAAAACTAAATTAACCAAACATGTCCCCTCCTGGTCACTGTAAATGACTAGACTTGATATGGTTACTTTACTAAAGCTGAATGTGATTTATTATCCAGAAAATATTTACTTTTATTTTTTTTTTTTATTACAATGAAAATGTCTAATTTTTCTATGCACTACTAGAGTTAAATGTTATAGAAATGTTTTAATACATCTCACTTTTATTTGTAAATAGCTTTTCAAAATAAATATTGTTCCAAAGCAGCATGCTAAATTACTGTTGAACATGTTCAATAAATATGAAATGCAATTTAAAATTAATATTATGGATGTAGTATATAAATATCATATAAAGCTAACTTGTTAACTTGTTGAAAATGTTATAATTAAAAATACACTGTAGGTAATCAAACAGCAGGGAAAACAATCCTTAATGCAAATATTAAAACAAAATCAACAACAAATATAGCTGCAAGCAGCAATTCGGGGCCAAGCCCCAGAAGGGGCAGTAGCGCAATACGGAGCAGGAAGAGCAAAAACAGCAGAAATTGAATGTACATGCAAAACAGCTGGTTCAGAAGGACAGGTGGAAATGAAATGAAAATCAATAGAAGTTCAGAGAATGAACAGGGAATTAACTAAAAACACTTGTATCTCATTCAAGAGGAATAAAGATTAGTACAATGCTTATTTGGATAAAAAAGGTATCAAAATGACTCATTACACACAATTGTATAAAGGAACCCCACACGGGATTCGAACCCACGACCTCCGAGTCCAGTGTCCATTTCTCATCTCATTGCACCACTGTGCAGGTGAATGTTGGCACACCTGCCGAAGTTCATTAGTTCATGTGAAAATGAACTCAAAATGAAGAATTTTTATAAAACTGCACTGAATGTTATATTTAATTACTACTTTAGATCATTCTGCAGCTCATCATGCTGTAGCGCAATACAGAGCAGGAAGAGGAAAAACAGCAGAAAATGAACAAACATGAAACAGCTGGTTCAGAATTACGGGCGAAAATGAACTCAGAACTTATGTACATAAGCTTAGATGAAAATGAACACAGCATGAAACAAAAAGCATTTATTTCTAATCCAAGAGGCAGTAAAGGAATCAAAACACACTATTTCATAAAACCGCTCCACCTGGGATTCGAACCCACTATCTTGGGGTGCAGAGCTCATCAGGTAACTGGCTTTACACATTGAGCTACTTGAGGATGCACATTCAACAATCTGTGGAAGAGAACTTTTAGTGTAAGAAAGAATTTACAAAAAAGCATTACTTAGCATGTTAACCATATTAGCATGCTAAGCTAACTTAATGCTAATGAAGCTCATGGTTAACTTGATAGCTGAAGAGCCACATTAAAGAGAATGACAACTGGTTAGCATGCTAAGCAATTAGCATGCTAAGCTAACTAGCATAAGACAACAAACACAAGCAAGGTCACATTCAGAGATGAATATCTTGGGAATGGTAGCGAATATCAAAAATCCGTTCAGTCATTTCTGTGCGGCTCGGTCCAAAGATCATCTGAGCTGATTTCGGACAAAATTGGACAAAAATTGTAGGAAGAGTAGTGAAAAAATGGAATACTGTACTTTTCAAAATGGCCACTACTGTACTGGGTGGAGACTTAATGTAAGATATTGAATGTGATCAGTATGAAGAGAGGAATCAGTTGTATTGACATTCATTTTTCTGGAACAAAGGGTTCAAAAGTTATAACCTTTACAAAAGTGAATATTTGAACTGGTGGTGGCGCTATAGACATAGTCCTAGATACTCCAAAGTTGGTCAAATTACTTTTAATTACTATCACTACAAGCATGCCAAATTTGATAATTTTCCTTCTTATGGTTCATTGATTACCATACAGGGGGAAGAAGAATAACTACGAATTTGGACATAAAGGAATTGCATGTGATAGCTTCAGATTAGACCAGTTTTAGGCAGAATGCCTAGAACAGACACAAGTTCTGCATCTTTTCCTGCCACAGTACCTCATGCGGTCTGGGCATGTGTCACACTGAGTTTCGAACCCACGATGCAGAGCATTCGGGATCCGTGGCGTAACACATTGAGCTAATCAGCCATGCAAGTTCATCAGTATGCTAAGCAGAGGTTTCAGTGTGAGAAAGAGTTCACAAAAAAAAAAGCTTCATAGCATGTTAACCATATTAGTATGCAAAGTTATTTAATGCCATTTAATTTTTTGGTTAACCTGTTGACTGAAGACCACATTAGAAAGAATAGCAATAGTTTAGCATGCTAAGCAATTACTGTGCTAAGCTAACTAGCATAAGACAACAAACACAAGCAAGGTCACATTCAGAAATGAATATCTCGGAAATGGTAGTGAATATCAAAAATCTGTTCAGTCATTTCTGTGCGGCTCGGTCCAAAGATCATCTGAGCTGATTTTGGACAAAATTGACCAAAATTTGTAGGAGGAGTAGCGAAAAAACTGTTTTTCATTTACTTCAATACGGCAGACAGGTACATTTAAGGAAAATGACAAATGATACATTGTCGGAATCGGCATAAGCCAGGGAATAAAATGACATGAAGCATACACATTTTGGAAAGTGTTTTCAAAAGTTATAAGCGTTTTTGAAATAATCATTACATCTGTGGAACAGTAGGTGGCGCTGTGCTGAAACTTCTCAGGTACTTTCACGACCTTCTAAAGGTCATACATACCAATTTTTGTGAAGATATGTCAAATTGTTTAAAAGATATCGCAATTTATGACAAAATTCAAAATGGCGGACACGTGATTCATCCAATATTGACAGAATCGGTATCGTCGGATTCGGCATGATCCAAGGAATCCATAGACACCAAGATCTTGATTTTCTGACAAACTGTTCAAAAGTTATTGGCCAAAATAGCAATTTTTCATATCTCATGACCTGTAGGTGGCGCTGTTCCCAAGTTTGGCATAGACCCTCAGACCATGGTTCTGATGAAGGGTACCAATTTTTGTTTTGATTGCTCAAAGTTTGGCCGAGATACAGCCTCTATACTAATTTTGGGTCGACCTCGTTAACTTCGTGACATCATAACCTTTGAACAAAGATGAATAAAAAAAATCTGTTCAGTCATTTCTGTGCGGCTCAGTCCAAAGATAATCTGATCAAAGATTGGACAAAATTGGACAAATTTTGAAGGAGGAGAAGCGAAAAAAACAAATACTGTACTTTTCAAAATGGTCGCTACTGTAATGGGTGGAGACTTAATGTAAGAAGTTGAATAGCATCAGCATGAAGAGACGAATCAGATGAACTAAATTTAATTTTTCTATGACAAACAGTTCAAATGTTAAAACCGTTAGAATGTTGAAATTTTGAACTGGTGGTGGCGCTATAGAGTTGGTTCTAGAGACTCCAAATTTGGTCCAATCACTATTCATGAGCATCTCTACAACTGTGCCAAATTTCATCATTTTCTCATGTTCCGTTGATAGGGCTGCCATAGACTCCCATTCGGGAGGAAGAATAATAATAATAAAAGGGAAAACGTACAATTACAATAGGGGCTACAGCCCCTTCGGGGCTTGGCCCCTAATAAATTGAAACAAAGCAAAATGAAGCAACTTCCACAAGTGTCCCAAATGACTTGCACAGGTTATGATGTTAGCTTCTGCTGTTGTTTTCAGAAAATTGTATTTGCCTTACGTTTTTACAATTTTCCTTGTCATCTCAGGTTTATCATATTGCATATTGTTAGCCAAATGTCATGTAAATGTTTATATATTTGTTTAGGTTAAGGCCATTTTTGTTTTGTCTTGTGCATTTAAACAACTTGTCACCACACGCATACAGGCCTTGAAGCGAAACCATTTGAGAGCCACTGCACTAGTGTAGCTGGAATCAAAAGAGTGCTGCTGTCTCCTTTCTGCTGGGGGATTTTTTTCCCACGCTACACAAGTACTCTACATGAGTGTTGAGATAAAGCCTACAATAGATAAATGTGTACCTGTGCTTTTATTCCTCCTCTCTTCTATCTTCATAATCCCTCAGTTCTATCTTTTGAGTGCATCTGTAATGGAAACAAAGCACTTTTATCTCTCCTCAACATTCTAAGAGTTTTCCTGCTTGCTGGTCTTCTCTTCATTGGTGATATCAATGTGTTAGAGAGAATGTGAGATGCTGAGAGCGAACGAGAGCTGGGAGTTGCCCTTGGTCTGCTTCAAGTCTGTGCTATACTGTAGGATCGATACACAAGAGTGGGGCCTCTCCCCTTTCTGCACTCAGGCATTGGGGATTTCTCCCCCATTACACAGTTACAAGGAACAAAGTCTAGAAGTCTATTGATCCCTGTGGCCAGGTTTCAATGAAGAATACAGCACTGCTGAAAAAAAAGAGAAAAAGAGGTGAAAGAGGAGAAAGATGCCAGCCTGACGAAAAATCTGAATTCCTTTGCTTATCATTGCAAAGGATTCTCTCTCTCTCTCTCTCTCTCTCTCTCATATATATATATATATATATATATATATATATATATATATATATATATATATATATATATATATAGTATGTGTGTGTGTGTGTGTGTGTGTGTAGGTGTGTGTGTGTGTGTTTATAGAATCTGAATGGACATTTTCAAACACATTCTCTCTATTCTAATATCTGGTTATAAAACACAAACTCTGCAGTGTAATTAATTATTTAATTACATTTTATTTCAATAGTGTTTAAATTAGAACAGTAAGACAGAGCAAAATGTGATTAACTCTAGTATCAATGCATTAAAGCAGTGGAGCTGAAATGGTAACATTCATTTAGGGACCGTTTGATTGCCAAGCTGTTTGATTATGGGAATCAACTTCTATAAGCTGCCATCGGAAATACTATTCTGTTGGTAATGAGATGCAATGACAATGTTGATTAACAAAAAGACATAGAGCTCAGAAGTCGGATCATGTTCACGCACTGCATAATGCAAAATATGTACGTGGAGTGTGACCACAATCAAATATTTCCCTTGTAATTGTTTTCAGCCAAGGATATCACAACAGATACGAATGGGATAGGGGTTTAATTAAAAGCACAATGGGGGAAAAATAAAGCAAGCCCCTTGTTGGCTGCATCCCACTGCCATTGAGCTGTCCTTGCCCATTATGTGGTTTAACTAGTCAACTCCAGATGTTGTATGTGTATGTGTGTATGTGTGTGTGTGTGTGTGTGCACAGGAGCGAGTGCGCTTGTGACGCCCATTTTGGTTTGAGAATAGATGGACAGACGGTTTGAATGGGAAATATGTCTCCACTGCAATGTTAATCTTGTCCTCTCCAGCATCCAGTGTGTCACCCTAATGAAGCCCCTGCAGACAGATACTTAAAAAGAGTTAAGAGTAAATTAACCTTCAGGACTTTGCGCTTCATTTTTAATACACTTTATGCATCCATGTCCCGTACACATCCCTGCCAAGGACAACCCCTCTTTTAACAGAAGGAGGTCAGAACAAAAACATCCCTTACTGGTGGCAACCTTGTGCGGCACCAATGTGTGAGAGAGCAAAGAAAGTAGAGGAGATTGAGAGTGAATTTCCTCTAATAAAAAATCAATCAATCATTCGATATTCACACCATCTAATTATGTTTCATGACAGGTTGATCTTCAATATTGCTTTATTGATTTTAAATGCCTTATTGATTTTTAAAAGGTTAGTTCACCCAAAAATGAAAATTCAGTCATTAATTACTCACCCTCATGTCATCCCACACCTGTAAGACTCTTCGGAACACAAATAAGATATTTTTGATCAAATCTGATGGCTTAGTTAGGCCTGCTTTGCCAGCAAGATCATTTCCTTTTTCAATGCCCATGGGCATATTCAATAAACATATTTAACCCCTTTAAACAGTTCATATGAGTACAGGGGCTCAACCTTAATATTATACAGTGACGAGAATACTTGTTGTGCACTAAAAAAAAAAAATTAAATAAATAATAAAACTTTACCACTTTATTAAACAATATCTAGTGATGGCCGATTTCAAAACACTGCTTCATGAAGCTTCAAAGCTTTATGAATCTTTTGTTTCAAATTAGTGGTTCAGAGTGCCAAAATCACGTGATTTCAGTAAATGAGGCTCCGTTACATCATAAGTGTTTCGAAATTTCAATAGTTCACGTGACTTTGGCAGTTTGATACACGCTCTGAACCACTGATTTGAAACAAAAGATGCGTAAAGCTTCAAAGCTTCATGAAGCAGTGTTTTGAAATCTGCCATCACTATATTGTTGAATAAAGTCACTATATATATATATATATATATATATATATATATATATATATATATATATATATATATATATATGTATGTATTTTTTTTTTTTTTTTTGGCGCACAAAAATTATTCTTGTCACTTTATTTTATTAAGGTTGAACCACTGTACTCATGAACTGTTTTAAATATGTCTTTAGGTCTTACGGATGACAACATGAGGGTGAGTAATTAATGACTGAATTTTAATCTTTAGGGTAAACTAACCCTTTAAAGTCATCATGAAATCCAAACTGATAGTTCTAATATTTTCATGAAATGTTGCAGTGTTTACTATGAATAAGTTATTAGTAAACATTATTATTATTATTATTAAAAAAAAAAAAAAAATCACCCTTAATCTTTATTCAAAATCATTATTGTGTCATCCCCTTGCTGTGACATCTCTTTTCTGATGATGAGTATCCATATTATTTTTTGTGTAAAAGCGGACGTGGCCATTTTTAACTCGAATGTGCAAGGCTTCTGGTGTCAGCCACTTCTGGTTATTTAGAAATTCCTAGTACCATATTATTTTAATTTATTATCGTATTAATAAATACACTGTTTTATAGCCTAAATACAAAATTCTGTCATGAGACTCTAGATGGCGCAGACTAATAGGTCCTTAACCTGCTTGCAATCACATCTTCTCTATAGGGCACAGCTGATCGGTTCCTGCTGCATCAGCAGCCAATGAGCTTGCATGCTTAATCTTCAAATACTTAGTTAGCATTTGCCTTAGCAGTGCAGCGTGCTTTCAATAAAACTCCACCTTCCCCAGCTCCACCTGTATAGATGTGTTACATGTAATTCATGTGTGCTATATTGTACAGCAGCAGCATGTTGTGTATGTATTGGCAGGAGCAAATGCCCTACTTGCTCTGCAGCAGCAATAACCAGCAGCAGCAGCGTAGCAGATCTATTCCGCCAAGACCAAATATATCAATATTGTCATACCCATTACCCATTACCATTCACTCATTTTCTCATTTTTCTCATCATTTCATTCTATAGCAGTTTTACTCGGATATTTTTCACAATTTCCATTTCTAACTTTAAATATGTATCACCAACAGACATGCAATTCATCATATAAGCATGACAGATTAATGGAAAATACCTGTAATATCCACACCAAATGCAATTGAATAATCCACCCAAAGGGAACAAATGTCTGACAGGTGCTGTATATTGAATGAAACGTCCCATACTCAGACTTCAGGAACTGTGTGTTAAAGATAAACTAGTGACATAACTAGAATTTAGAGCTGGGTACTGTCGTATCACTTTCTCACAGCCTTTCTTGTATGACATGAGCTAATTCTGGTTTAGCTTGAATGAAAGACTGCCTTTTTATCTCTGCCCCTTAGTCAGCTGGTATTTAACACTGCTGATTCCATTGTGTATACATGCTTTTCAGCAGGCTAAAACTGAGCTGTGTTGCCTTCCCCCCCCCCGGATGACTTTAGGGATGGAAAGGCACACCAGGACTTTTAATACACATAGTATTTAAATAATCCTTGCTTCTCTCAATCCTTTTGATTCCTTTGTTCACTTTGAGAAAGTTATCATTATGCAGGCCACACTGTTGGTGGAGAGTGAAATGTAGAATCACTCTGCCTACCTTTTCTTCCACATGCTTTCCCTGCAAAGAACATCTACATATCCCTTTCTTCCTCTTATCTCTGACTGCAGTCGCTGAAGCGAATTCCCTGCGCCACCATGCACCCAAAGCTCTGCAAACTCAAAAAGAATCAGCCACGCTTATCTGTGACTGCTACGGAGGGAACTATAACGACAGTCGGTTATCCCCAGTGAAGAGCTTAATAATTCAATGGTGCATGCATGTAGGTGAAGTCATTTAACATCACCACCACTGGTTTATTCTGTGTGCCTTGGATCTTGGTAAGTTTCAGGAAATGTTGCATGAGTATACATAATAAAATATATTTAACTACAGAAATAAACAAACTTTTTTTTTTTTTTTTTTTTTTTTTTTTTCCTGTAATGACCAGTTGACTGTACATTATTCTTCTCATTACATGGCTGCTTACCAAATAAATAAATATGATTAAATAAATAAATAAATACATACATAAGTTGAAAATTGTATAATCTTACCTGTATATTATCTTAAAACTGTACAAAAATATAGGCCTAGTGACAAGATGAACACTGCATTACACTGTATTTAGTTTTACAGTTATATCAATATCCAAAGTCCTCTGACGTAAGTTTCTCTATAATCTATAAATTACCAGCAAGATGGTAATATAAATATAAAAATTAGATTTTAATTGTCTTAATAAATGTTTATGTAAATGAGTGATCACAACTAATACTAATACTGCTATACTAATAGTGCTATTAAAACTCTACAACTCTGAATATTTCCCATAATACCTGATACCATCTGCAGGATCATTTATCCTCCTACTCTTGTCTGCTGTCTATTTTTGAGGACATATCTTACAGTGTCAAAAGCTTTTTCTGTTTTTCACAGATAATGAAATTGGACCCGGTGTTACTCAGCAGTCACTTCAAACAAATCAACAACAAAACGAAAACAATAGACATACTAAGTCAGTACAAACATGGCTGTGAATCAGCTCTCAGACAGAACAGGCAAAACTAAAACAGATCTGTCTGAGCAGGACGTCTTCTGTTGTCACATCCCACCACAGACTGAAACTACCATCCTCAAATAGCCATGTTACACAGACATGTGTCAAAACATCCAACATCATCCTTGCTTCCCTTTAGTCACACTAAATATTTCATGGGGAGTGTTTGGAATTATGAATGCAGGATACTCTAAATTTAATACTGTTATTTCTGTTAACAGCCCTGACATGAGAGACTAGATGTGCCCTTTCTAATCTTATATGACGGGAGAGCTTTCAAAGGGGTGGAGAAGATAAAAGTCACACATACGGTTTCACACATGCACACAGGTGTAATTTTTCCTGTACTTGAACCCCATCCAAGATTGCTGTGACTAATCAGAAGGGAGTAATTTGTAAACATTCATACAAACATGTCAGTCACATCTTCACATTCTCAGCTTCAATCAGCGGCTTATTTGTCTTTGTCTGGAATGAGATGCACAGTGAAAGGAGGATGAGTGCATGTCATCTCTCACCTTGAAAAGAAGTTTTTATTTTCACCATCTCATTTGATTGAACCTTTAAGTTCAAAATAGCTTTTCATTTATCACAGAATCATTTGGCATGAAAAATAGTGATAATTTTTTTGATAAAAATTTAAGTTCTTTAGAGCTTCAGATCTACATCTGCAAAAATGAATACATTTGTAAATCTGTCTGACTATCATTCATTCTGTCCATCATTCAGTCGTTCATTCTGTCTAGCATTTTGTTGCTCAATCTATCTAAAGTTCTATCTTTCATTCTGTCCAGCGTTCACGCGTTCATTCTGTCTAGCTTTCAGTTGTTCATTCTGTCTAGAATTCAATCATTCATTCTGTCCAGCGTTCAGTCATTCATTCTATGTAGCATTTTATCATTCTACCCTTAATTCTGTCTGGCATTCTATCGTTCATTCTATCTAATGTTCTCTCCTTTATTCTGTCCAGTGTTTAATTGCTCATTCTGTCTAGCGTTCAATCGTTGATTCTGTCTAGCGTTCTATGGTTCATTCTATCCAGCCTAGCATTCAATCATTCATTCTGCCTAGTGAAGCGTTTCCCAACTTTTTTTTTTTTTTTTTCTTTTCCCACAGCAGTTTTGATAAGTAAAAAAATCCCACGGCACACCACTATGTAAAAAATGAGGCTAACAAAATTGGACAAACAAGCATTGCTTTAAATGGCATATAAAAACTATATATTATATTAAAAGTAGCCTAGTGCTCACATATAATGTGAAACTTGAGCTTAAGTCAGGTAGGAACACAATAACGTCATAGTATGATGTTGTTGGTGATGATAAAAAAACACATTTACATATCGTAGCTGTTAGGGGGAAACCTGATATTTAATTAAATGTTGTCAAAGTTGGTATTATGGCTTAATATAGCTATGGTCAGACACTTTCATGTGTCATTATATTAACATTTTATGAAAATCAAGCTCAAATTGAGGTACAAGGTTTTTGACCAGCGAATTACATATTTGTGACCTGATCCAGCAAAATGAGTCACAGTGACCCAAATTTCAAAATTGAGATTTTGGTATCAATGGAAAGATGAGACAATAAGCTTTAAAATAATATCATAGTCAAAGTCATACCTTGAATGGTTTTAAAGATATACCCATTTGAATTATGGTCGTCTGCCCTCTTTTTCCAATTGAAAACCTGAGAAAATCGCTTTTAAAGTTTTTTGCCCGTTTTTTTTGTTGATATCTTTCAAAATCCATTGCATTTAAAGGGATAAACTATTTATTTTACAGCTTAATTTGACCAAAGTCATTATATTGTTTAGAGCATAAGAAACAAATGAAAAATTAACATTTTTTAAAAATTATATTTCATTCATATGTTATGATATGTCCTCTGTAGTGGACACCAGGACTAAGTTGTTTAAAAAATAAAATGACATGAAATGACATTTATAGGCAAAAACAATGGGATTTTTTTTTTAATCACCAATCAATTTTTAGGCTTCAATATTGTTTTTAACCAAACTATGTATAAAGATGATTCTCAACTATGTTATGAAACATATAATGGAATTAATTGATATACCATTTTACTTTATGCAATATGAGGGTAAAATGGAAATACATCGGTTTTCCCATTCAATACAATGTATCTATACACTGTATCTAATTTGCATATTAATCTGTTCTTGGAGCAACATGCAATGAAAAAAGAAGTGTAATAATGGGAGCAATAATTGGCAACATTTTCATAATAATATCTAATAATTAATAGGAATATTGACATATAATTTCTTTCCCTATTCACTTGTTGTATCTCCTAAAATGCCTGATAAACATGATTTAAGTCCTGGTATCCTCTACAGTGGACATGTATGAAATCAATGTTCTGTTTCATAACAGAAAGTCATATTTTGATTTGAAACCCCATAACATTTTCCTGAGATGTTGATTTATAATAAACAATTTGAAAATTAATCCAATTTAAATAAATTTTAAATTTAATCTCAAAATATTATCATATTTCCATTAGCACTCTTATTTTCATTTTCAGTCATAATTAAAGACCAAGAAGTTGTTGTTGTAATGGCGAAACCTCTAAAATCTGGTATCTCTGCAAAGCCTTGAATGTGCTCTTTACAGGACATCCAGACTTAAAACTGTGACATGTATGATGTCAGAGAAAATCACTAAAATATAATGTCCACTACAGAGGACAGAAGTCTATTCCTGGGTCCCAGGAGGATATAATGCCTATCTAACATAATAAAAACATTTGTATTATACCTTTCAGCTTATAAAAAAATACTTTGTTCTTTAGTCCCTTCCAGAAAACACCATTACATAACAATGTATGTCTTTATTTTACATGTCATTTAAATTAAATATCACCGACCTTAAAGGCATCAGGCATCATGCAGATAACTATTTTTGAATTAGGTGACCAGATTTCTGAAAGGGAAACTGGGGACATTTCCTATTTGAGTGGTCAAATTTGTTATTATCTATTTACAAAACAAGGACAATACATTTTTGAATGTTTTTGTTTTTAATTGTTGTGGGTTCCTTTATAGGCTATTATTACATTAATAATTATTATTAGGATTTTTGCTCTGATTTTAATTCAATTCACCAAAAAATACTTTTACACAATTAATAGTAACCACTGTAGAAGCAGTTCATAACAATGTGCCTGTTATAACATTAGTATGGCTTTACAAAAGCACATTACATTACAAAAATAAAACAACATAAATAGGCCTATAAGAAGATAAATATTTTAGGCCTACAGCATTTAACAAATATTTGTTTTAATATTGCAGAATTTAATATTTTAATTTTCACAAGCTGTTTTGGCTACTCTATACAGAAATAAATATTTTTTACTATTATTTTGCATTTTAGACTCATTTTAAGCACAAAGTACGTGTATTATTTTATTTTATATTCATATCAGAGCGTACCTTCACCACGTGATGTAGCTAAGAGTGTGTGGAAATTGCTGAGTTGTGACGGAACTTATGTGGACGTTTAAAATTGTGCAAAAAAATCTCGCACCCTGTGAGGCCCGGTTATAAAACATACAAACAGTAAAAACTGAAACTGATAACGATGTTTATTTTGACATTTGACGATAATGGCGCTTTGCTCTTGTCCAGATCCAGATCTTCCTCATGAACTAGAGGCGTGCGCGCGACCAAGTGTTGCTGCACAGCCCCCTCTGTTGGAGAACATGATCACTACACAATTTCTCCAGCAAGCTGCAGCTGTAGCCTACGCTCGTCGGTCTTTTTGCAATATATGCGGGTTGTTTAGGCAATATGTAAAACGGGGACAGAACACCAAAAACCGGTCTGGTCACCCTATTTTTTAAACAGTTCTGACCAAGTCCAACTCCGCTCCACATTTGGATTGACAGCCATCACAACCAACTAGTGACCGTGTTTACTCCTTTCTTTTCAACCACTCTGAAGGAAGTGACTTGGAAGGACCAGTCCTGCCAAGGAAGTATCCTTGATATTGAGAAACGCCTATTGAGTCAAAATGCTGTGCGGTACAACGCAAAGCGTGACAGGTGGTCACCCTAACACACACACACACACACACACACACACACAAACAGGCGCACCTTAGTGGGGTCTCTCCATAGGCGTAATGGTTTTTATACTGTACAAACCATACTTCCTATCCCCCTACCCTACCCCTATCCCTAAACCTAACCATCACAGGAAACATTCTGCATTTTTACATTTTCAAAAAAACATCTTTTAGTATGTTTATTAATCCATTTCCCTTGTGGGGACCGCTGGCTGGACCCCACAACGTAGGTGATCTCAGGTTTTTATTACATTGTGGGGCCATTTGGTCCCCAAGATGTAATATAAACAAGAACACACACACACACACACACACACACACACACACACACACACACACACACACACACACACACACACACACACACATATGTACTAAATTGCTGTCTTCCTGAGATCTCAGGAGGTTTCCAATTTGCATTGAACTGGCTTATAGTTGTTTTACAGAAAGAATCCTTCCTCCCATCCTTTTGTTTGACAACCCCCAAAGACAATCAGGCTGTAGTTATGCAGAGTTGGATGGCAGGGTGGAAGTCTCCTAGGGAGGCTGTGTCATGGGGTTAGACTCCAGGTATTGCTCTGAGGGAAACTTCAGCTCTCTCTCTGTCTTTGCACGTACTCCACCAGTGAACAAGTTGCCCAGCTCTGCCCTCTACACAAAAGAGCACATGCCACCTGCAGCTACTGAGTTGGTTTTCTCAGTCAAATTATTTTTTATAACCATTAAAGCTACACGTTTTTGTGTCTTTTTGTAGATTGGTTTGCTGTATGTTATTTTTATGTCTGGAATATTTATTTCTTTATTGAATAGGTTGAATACATGTGTCTTATATATTTTTTTTCCTCTTCCTCCTCCAAATAGTCTTTTTAGGACGAGAATGAGCCAGTGCATTCAGCTCACACATTACCTGACCACACTCGGAACCCCTCTCATTTACATTTAGAGTGAACAGCACTCTGCTGCTGTCTCAACACTACTAGGATGAAGCTGCTGTTTACAGTTGTATTGACAGTGAGCCAAGCAACTGTTATTTGTGTCCTCAGTGTTTTGACATCCTCATAGTCAGAGTCTTTACGGCAAATGGTTTTGTGCATGAAATGCAAATATAAAGCACATCATTTCCTGTTAATGGTTTGGAAAAATGAACGGTATATTTGAAAAGTAAATAACAGATACGGTTTAAACACCACGATAAGTTTGAAACACCACGCAGTGTCATATTGCTATTAAGACTCACAAAGACTCACATTTATTTAGCGAGGACATACTAAATTGATCAAAATATCATTTATAATAATAATTATAATAATAATATATTATTATTATAAATTTTGAACCGCCCCCAAACTTTTGATTGGTAACATATAATTTTGTCCATCATCTTTGTCTGTGTACAACAAGATCACCCACTTAAAGTGCTGAAAACTGGGTTTCTTTATTGATAAAAAAAATATATATATATATATCTGGCTTGAATGGGTTAACTAGTGACTAATGTATCAAGGACTTCATTTTGAGAATGAGAAATTATATCTTTGCAAAAGGGTAAATACTGAACAAATGAGCAATAAAGAAATGTATGCTAAGTGTATTAAGTGACGGTGCTCTTATTACCAGGAATATATGCAAATTATGTTGTTGGTAATTAGAGGAGAAACCTTTAGCTCTTAAAGTAGGAAAGAGAAAAGAGATTCAAGTGAGTCTGTCACAACAGAAAAGTGGACTAATTAACCGCATGTGAGGAGCTAACTGTTTTTACTGCTGAAAATCTGAATTTTCCATGGGGTTATTCATCAATCTGGACACGAGGCTGTGAAAACTCAATGGAATTGTCACAGATTAATTTGCAGCTGGCAAATGTGTTCTTGCAAGCATGGGTAAAAAAGACTTCTTTTAGTTAACCTACAGTTAATAAAACAGTGATTTTGTTCTCTCTTTTTTTTCTTTCTAATTTGCGATTCCTGCTTTGATTATAGGGCTCAGTCTTTGAACCATTGGCTATCTATTGCGTCATTCACATATTCATCACTGAATCTATAAAGTTTAATATTTGCATGGAGATCCGTGTCTACATGTGGCATGCCTGTGATTTTGCCACGTTAGACGATTTCCTGGGCCAACACATTTTGTTTATCCTGGAAAAACATTCCTGTCTGAAAATTTAGTCCATACATAAATTATCCTTATTAGAAAACCATACCTGTGTCAACATTTTTGCAAAATGCTAAATATGTTGTGTCGTTGCATTTCCACCGTCGGGCCAGAAGCTCCGTAGCGCTTCACTAAAACCCGCCCGTAACACGCCTCTCTGGAACAATGTCACACAAACCCGTCATTTCACAAACAAATGGAAGTTCAGAAAATCAGAAAAATAATCAGAAAGAATGTTTTAAAATAACGTACACCTACACTGATAAAAATTATTTTACGGTGAAGTAAATACTATAGAAATAATGTAATTGTTACATTAAAAAGTTAGTTCATGCAAGAATTAAAAAAGAAAACTAAGTAAATTCTATATTAGTACTCAATTCAAGCTTGTAGAAATTAGTGTAAATATCATCATTATAAAATAAAGTAAAACTACTCAACTTTTATGATACTGGTGTTCACATAATGCACTGGGCCTTGAATAATTAATGATTTTTTGCTGTTTTTTCAGCTGTATTTATACTGTTTTGTCATTGCTTTTGTGGTTACATTTAGTAACTTGCCATTTTGTGACATTTGTGACAAAAACGATCCACTGAATGTTACCGTCATTGTGTATTGTGGTATCTGTGTTCAGGTGCCATGTTACTTCTAGATATGGTATCTACACAATATCTATTATATTATTTACTTACATTTTCTAAGTAAAGGTTATGCTTTAAAAGCATGGTTTAATTTAGTTTTAATTGTTTGAGTAAAATGTATTGCAAAAGAAACTACAACTAAGTAGAAATTACTCAACCTTTTAATTGCCATGTTAAAATTACTTATGTTCTTTGTTAATTTTACTTACCTTTGTTAAGTAGAGTTTACTTAATTCCATATGCGAAATTTACTTTAAAAATATACGTGCAAAAACTTGCAAAAGAACAATTAAGTAAATTTTACTTGAATAAAACTATTGTTTTTTTCAGTGTACACTAAACCCTAAACCTACTCGATAGTGTTAACAAAAGCAAATGTGACATAAAAACTCAATCCATGGAATTTTAGCTTGTTTTTGAACTCTTGCCTTTGAGCTCTTTTACTGTGATTTTTTCACAGGATTCGTACCTAAGCTCTTTGCATCACGAGCAAAATTCTGTACCAGCTGGGCTATCGAACAAGCTTATTACGTCAGTAAAACTGAACAATCAGGTTCTGCGGCATATAGCATAAGGCTACAGGCAGCTACGATGGTTTTCCAACCTTGTGCGCAAAGAGGTTTCATAGCTATTTGCTGGAATGCAGCGTGAGTTCAAGAAGCAGAATGGAAAATGCCCTGATTCTGAAACATGGCAGGAAAAAAAGAAACGAGAGAGTAAGTACCTGAATGAAAGCAGTAGGCCAGACACGAGTGGATGCCTCATGTCTGAAGCCTGCTGCTTTGTCTTGTCAGTGTGTGGTGTACTTTCTCTCTTTTCATGTCTGTGTGTCTACAGAAGAGATGTACTGCTTTCATACCCCAGCATGAAGGCATTTGATATTCATGGTGAAGAAAAAGAGGGAAGGGAGAGAAACATCAGCAGGGATGGTGCTCAGTGCATAAGATTACGTAGTAATTATCAAGCTGACTCAATCACAGAGAACTGGCAAATACATACACACTTTGTGCAGGCGGCAATCGTGAAGATTATTTCGAAGGGGGAACCAAGGAGCAAATAAGGACATAGGTTCTTTCTGCTCATCATTTGAAGTCATATGAGCCCGTCGAGGCATATTACTTTGTGTCCCAGTTCATCTAAGAGCATGAGGAAAAAATAAACAACTCTTGAATTATAAGCAGACTTACACTGACTTAGTCCAAGCAGCCAATGCTCTGTTGTTTATCCACAAGTTTTCTTCTCATGTATTAAAATTGACTTGCTAATGTAATCTTGAAATGTGACACTGCCTTTTGCTAGAGCACTATCTGAAATATACTAACACATGGAGATGTGTTGTTTATTTTTTTTTTCAAAAAGGAGAGAGAGACAGAGAGAAAGAGAGTCATTGCTCCATTACAGGGAGATCTACTGTGCCTCAGTGGCCTCTTTTATCAAAGATAAGTAGTATTGATTTACTTCAAGGCAGAGAAAAGTATTGGGCTTAAGGCCTGACATTTAATAATCTCCACCTAATCCATGATGTCTGTGGACCTATACTTGAGTTCTCGTTGTTTATTGTTGAATTGTGTAATTTACGCTGACAGATGCCACACATACATACGTTAGACTGTTTTAAAAGATAAATGTATTTTGAATTGATATTGTAAACTGTGACATACAGTTATCATGAATAATAAAAGAGAAACACTCAAAAAAATAATGCTGCTTCTTGTTCAGTTTACTTAAAGAAAACAAATTAATCCAACAAATTAATTGTTCATCCAGTTTACATAATCCATTTGAGTTGAGACTACAAATTATATTTTTCCCATTTTCCGTGACCTAATCTAAAGTGAGAACTATTTACTCCTTATAACCAATTAACAATTGCTTTACAAGGTAATTAAACAATAATATTTGTGCAAAGTACAGTGACTATGAATGAAGAACTCACTATTTGTATATAGCCTATTAATATATTAACAATGAGGTTAAAATATATTAACTACAAATTAACTATATAAACTAGTTTGTTAATGTAAGTACTTTATTACTGTATACTAATTATAAAGTGTTACCCAAATGTTTTATTGTGTGTATGAGCTATTAAATGCAATAAACCAATCATCTAATACCATTAAATATGAAGTGTCTTTATGAGGTATTTTATTAAATTGTATAGGGCTTGTTTTGTTTGTTTTATATAGAGCTTTGTTATTCAGACCGATAAGAGACTTTTAACTAAAATGCTTTCTTTTTATTATGTATCATTAAATGTCTTAGCCTGGTAATACCAGACTCTGCTCACTTTGCTTCGTAGACAGAGTCTGGAATGGCATAATAGAGAAGTGTTTTCTCTCTCGCCAGGGGGCGCTTGTCTGAAGTTTAAAATCATTGGTTACCCGTAAGCCAATCAGATACGTTTAGTTATGACGTATGTTATGTGCCTGTACAGCCGCATCGAAGCACAGACATCATGCATCGAACTCAAATCTATGATAGAACTTCCACTGTAAACCTGTTGTAAACACATGATAAAACAAATGTTTATCAAACACTCTTCTTGTTCTGGCTTCAGTTTGAAAAAGAGTTGAATGTTCTCCATAACAGAGCGAATTGCATCCCGTGTCTCGTTTCCCATTTCCGCGGTCGTTTCGGTTTTCGATTTCTCTAACCTACAATGTAAAACTCGGCGCTTAGCATCTATGTCACGGCTCTCAGCCCGCCCTCTGTTCGTTGATTGGCCCGGCTGTTTCCAGACCGGTGGTAAACAGAAAGCTCTGACGCTGTCTCAGACTGAGTACAGAAGCGAAATGAAATTGAGCGGAAGTAGGAAGTCTGACGTAGTCAGGCTATAAATGTCTACAAGTTTATAAAATTGTTCTGAGATCAGGCAAAAATCATATAGTCACTGGTTCATGGGTTCACAGAGATCATCGCCCGTAGCGGCTAACTATTGAAATTTCGCCAGTAATGAACAAAGCCCCGTTACCTGAAATCATGTGCCTTGGCAGTTTTGATATGCGCTCCGAATTACTGGTTTGAAAAAAAATTATTCGCAAAGTTTTTAAAGCTTCACAAAGCGTGTTTCAAAAGCACACATCACTAATATTTAGCTTGCTAAATAAGTCGTAAGTTATCTGTAGTTATTATAAGTCATTAGGACATGTTTCCATACTAGCAAGCCAAATCTAAATTTAAGTTTATGCTCATTGCAGTTTACGCACAAAGTTGATCTCAGCAGATATTTAGCACCAAAGCACCTCGCACACAATGATGTGACCTGCGCATTGATGTCCAATCTATTTATACAGAATGACATTGAGAGAAAAGCAAATGTGTTCTCCTCTTGCTTGATTAGCTCTGGTGCATGTCTTGTCTTCTGAGAGGCATGCAATTTTCACCCTCCAGCTCAAGGGTAGGAAGAACACCCACCCTTCCATTTAGAATGGGCTGAAAAACGTTTGATAATTATGCAGTGCAAGAAATACCGAAAATGAAAAAAGGAGGGGTGAACTGGGTGGGTGATGTTGGTTAAGCTGGTTTAGATGGATGAACTGTCAGTCTACTGTGTCTACCAGGTAGGTATTTCTCTGTTCTTTGGCTTGGGCTCTAGGGGGAACAAGGGTCTTCTTCTTTTTTTTCCTGCAGGTGGGCATTAGCTCAGACGGAATCAAAGACCTCTGGTTGACAAGGCCAGTACTCTCATTCCCTAACCTGTGTTTACGGCGTGTGTTTTTTCTTTCTTTCTTTCTTTTCTCCCCCGCTCTGAATCGATGCCAGAAAGAGGTAATGTGTTAAAGGGGAGAGAGAACACCCCTGTTTTTTAAGTGTGTTGCTGGTGCAGGATTAATGATCAGAGCGGAAAAACTCGCCTATTGGTTGCATCAGGCAATCAATGGTGATGAGCAAGGCAGATGTGAGGGGAGCAGGAGGGTTGCGGCAGACATGCAAAGCACGAGCGGCCCGTTAAAACACCTCCATTTCTCACTAAGATGGAGTATCCGTCCTCACTGAACAGACAAGGTGAGGCACAGCTGAGACCCAGGTTAAACGCAGCAGGATTTTGAGAATGGAATGATTATGTCAATTTGTGGAATTGAAAGCTTGCTTCATCATTTACATCACAAAGTGTCATCTCCAGCGCGTATGCATTTGTGCTGTGTTACTGGGGATGGGTGAAAAGTGTTATTGATGGCAATAATCACCTGTTAGCACAAACAAAACTTTCAGAGTAAGACTGATATACAGTTGTAAGAAAAAGTATGTTAACCACTTGCAGAATCTGTGAAAATGTGAAAAAATGTAACAAAATAAGAGAGATCATACAAAATGCATGTTATTTTTTGTTTAGTAGTGTACTGAGTAAGATATTTGACATAAAAGATGTTTATATATAGTCCACAAGAACAAAAAAAAAAAAAACAAAACAAAAAAACGTATTATTTTTTTAATTAAAAAATAATTATTAATTAAAATGGCCCCATTAAAAAAGTATGTGAACCACTGGTTTTTAATATTGTGTCGTCACCTGGATGATCTACGATGATCTTTTTTTTTTGTTTTTTGTTTTTTGTGATGATCATGAGTCTCTTGTTTATTCTGAGCAGTTAAATCGAGCTCTGTTCTTCAGAAAAATCCTCCAGGTCCTGCAGATTCTTCAGGTTTTAAACATTTTTTTTGCATATTTGAACCCTTTCCAGCAGTGACTTTATGATTTTGAGATCCATCTTTTCATACTGAGGACAACTGAGGGACTCAAACACAACTGTTAAAAAAGGTTCAAACATTCACTGATGCTCCAGAAGGAAACACAATGCAGTTGGGGGGTGAAAACTTTTGAACCCCTAAAATATTGAACCACTGTACTCACACGAACATTTATGGATTTTGAGAGAAGAAATATCATTGTTAGCTATGAAGGCCACACAAAGTCATCGGATTTCAACAAAAATATCTTAATTTGCATTCCGAAGGTTAACAAAGGTCTTATGGGTGTGGAACGGCATGAGGGTGAGTAATAAATGTAAGAATTTTCATTTTTGGGTGAACTAACACTTTAAATCTATAAAACCTAAAATGTTGCTATCGTATTTTCTACAGTAAATTTCTGATCACACCAGCTTTTTTTTTTTTTTTTTTACAGTGTGTTTTAGAGGTGTATGTACTGTACTCTATTAATGTATGTTAAAGGAAAAATATTTTGTGGGATTATAAGATTTTGTGTAGAATTACCTCTTGTTTTATGTGTTTTTTTGCAGGAACAACATGACATGAACAACAAGACAGATTTATGACAGCTTCAAACAAACATGCAATGAAAACAACTGACAAGACACAACTGAAACACAAGGGTTTAAGTACACAAGGAAATGAGGGCTAATGAACAACAGGTGTGAACTGATCAGGCTAACTATGGTAACCAACGTCTTGGTTACGTATGTAACCCTCGTTCCCTGAAGGAGGGAACTTAGACATACTGTACGTCAAAAGTAACCGACTGAAAGGGAATAAGGGTTACCATGGGTGCAAACAAGGGAGCTAACTCAAACAAGGGAACAGGAACTAAGCACAAGAAGGGAACACAGAAACAATGAGAACAAAAAAATAAATTTCAACATAAAAGTCCATACAAAACAAAAAACACACTACCCTTCAAAAGTCTGGAGGAAGATTTTTCTCTTCTTTTTTTTTTTTGTCTCTTCTGCTCACCAAGGCTGCATTTATTTGCTCAAAATACAGTAAAAGTAGTAATATTGTGAAATACTACTACAGTTTAAAATAGCTGTTTTCTAATTTAATATATTTTAAAATGTAATTTATTCCTGTTATGCAAAGCAGAATTTAAAGCGTCATTACTCGAGTCTTCAGTGTCACATGATCTTTCAGAAATCATTCAATACGCAGATATGATGATTATAAATCTTTTCTTATTATCAATGTTAAAAAGCTGTGCTGCATATATTTTAGTGGAAACAATGATATATATATATTTTTTTTTTTCAGGATTGTTTGTTTAATAATAATAATAATAATAATAATAATAAAAATACAGCATTTGAATTTATTTATTTATTTATTTATTTATTTATTTTTGTAACTGTCTTTGTCAATTTTGATTCCTTGCTGAAGAAAGAAAGAAATCCTACCGACCTTAAACTTTTGTATGGTAGTGTAAGTGACCAAATAAATAAATAAATAAATGCACAGTAAAACTCAAATTAGTCCTATGTGTGTTTCTCCAGACTGTTGAGCACTGTTGCTACCCTCAACTAAAATGTTAAAAACTGCTTTTATAAACCCAAGGGACTGCAAAAAAAAATCACACCATAACTATTCACATAAAATAAATAAATAAATAATAAAAATCAATTGTCATGTCACAATGTCACATTGTCATGACTGATCAAGTCAAGTCACCTTTATTTATATAGCGCTTTTTACAATGCAGATTGTGTCAAAGCAGCTTTACATTGATAACTGGTACATATTTTTTGCTGCACAGCAGCTCTTCAAGAATAGTGTCAATGCAGGCAGATCAAAGCACTGTTGAATAAATGTCAAGAATACTGTTGAATATCAAATGTCAAGTCAAATGTCAAGTGTCCCCAACTAAGCAAGCCAAAGGCGACAGCGGCAAGGAACCCAAACTCCAACAGGTGACATCAGGTGGCAAACAAGTGGCAAGTAGGTGTTAAAATGGAGAAAAAAACCTTGGGAGAAACCAGGCTTAGTCAGGGGGCCAGTTCTCCTCTGGCGAACAGTGCTTTGCTACGATTCAGGTTGCTATCATAAGTCTGATAGGATCGCAACAATCAAAGTATTTATTTCTGTTCCATCCAGTTGAGGATCGTATTCATCACGCCGGTATGGACGGTTTGTTGAGGAACTGTGCTACTGGCTGTCGTGTCGATGAGGCCTTCACAATGGATGATCTAGTCGACTCGATCTCTGCTGATACTTCACTGATCGTTGGTTTCACTTCTAAATACTTGAGTGTCACTTATACATATAAATATACATATATGAATTTATTGCTAACATAAAAAAAGATCTCAATGATCTTCTCAATGATCTATAGTTTTACTAGTTTATCTTTTTTTCCTTTTTTTTTCTTTCTAATAAGGTAATTTGGTATTCAAGTCCATTTTTTATATCATTGCATTGTCCAAGCATTTTATTGAGTTCCATCTGAAGTTTTTCTATTACCAATTCATGTTGTACTCTCTAGAGTGATTGGCATATCATAAAGTCCCCAGGACAAATACATCCTCTGCTATACCTCATCCAGTAAAGCCTACACAGAGCTTATGGGTCAATTGACTGCAGTCTTTAATCACCTCAGATGAACCGGACCTTTAAGTATTGTAGTATCATTGGAGGGTTACACTGTGTCATTATGACAATGAGCTGGCTGCCTCCCCTCTACAAAGTGCCCGATGATTCAAACATGCTGACCTTACAAAGGAAAACTGTCAAAAACTTTATCAAATCTCTGAGGTATCCAGCCACAAAAATCAGAGGATCAATCAAGCTGACTCAAGCATTTTGCGGGTGCTCTCTTCAGCATGGTAGGGATAGTAGTGGGATGTCACACCATGATAATACAGCAATCTATCTTGGCGATGGGACTAAGTATTGGCTGCCTGTGACAGGCACTGAGGAATGGGACTAGACTGAGACAGACTTCACATACTCACCCTGATCAGAAGTCTGGCGCCTGAACGAGGGACACTGCTTCAAATCCATTTATTCTACCGCTGCCTCACTTTTTTAATACTTTGAAAAGGACATTTTTTGTTCATCACTTGACAGTTGTTCCACAAAAGGAGACATGAAAGCGATTTGTCCATTCCAATGTACTGTTCATGCTGTTAGAGAAAAATTTCCACAGTTCCTTGAAATCCACTGTATTGGTGCAAGCTAGTAATATGAAAACTAATAATGTCCAAAGCTAAAACTTTGAAGAACACCATGCCACATGCTCTGCTCTCTCTACATATTTGAATGACACTCTGTTTATAAATATTTGTGTTTTGTGATCATTCTGGAACAGATATTCACTATGGTTATAAATACATGATTAATAGGCCTACATACAAACGATTGAAACTATAAACCTATTTTCTTTAATGAACTTTATCCATAGACTGCAATTGGGATGGGCTTTTTAATTTATAACTAAAATTTTCTGCAATTACAACCATTTAGGACTGCAATTACACCTTAAACCTCAGAAGTCTCACAAGCGAGACTTATGATTAAAGACTTTAACAGTATTTACAGATAATTTCAGGTTCTCATTAAACACATAAACAAAGTAAAAAGGTTGTCTAAGATTATGGTGGACAGCAACGGTTGCTACGGTAACATGATCCTCCTGTTTCTACACCTGCACTCACTTCCCTCGTCAGCTCCTCATCATCACCCATCACCATCACCTGGACTTCCTCGTTTGCACTCCCTATATATATGGACTCACTCCCTTCACTCCTTGTCTGTTCTAAATGTTATATTGTAGTGTTTGGTTGTGTGTTATGCTCCTGCTTTCATTAAATACCCATTAATTGTGGATGTCCGTATACGACTCGTCTATTGCAACCAGCACCCGTAACAGAAGAACAGACCTAAACAGTTGGTCCTCCACCTCATATAATGGGTATTTTTCTGACTCCTGTGCTTCCTGTAGCCCTCAAGGCGGACGAAAGACTTTGCCATCTGCGGCAGAGTGGCAGGCCATTGGAGAGGTATGTGGAGGAGTTTTTGAAGGTTTCTCATCTGGTGAGCTGGCCTGATGCCTGTCTTAATGCTGTGTTTTTGATGGGACTGGACAAGGATGTTATTCGTTATAACGAACCAGCCTGTCATTTCTCCTTAGTCGATTCCCTGAATGTGATTCTCCTGTTAAATGGTTCTAAGTTTGAAGTAGATAAAGCTCCTGAGAACCAGAGTCCTTGTCCAGCCCCATCAGCAGCTTATCGGGCATCACCAGCTCACCTCAACCCAAAACCCTGCACATACCGCTTCAACGGTCCTGCCCACTCCTGGCCTTTTAACTACATACATGTTGCATTATGTGTCCACAAGTACTACCTGTAAAAAGTTATGCTTAAGAACACTCACAATTCATGTAAATGTGTTAGCCTTGACTGAATGAGTGAAAGTATGCCTTATTTGGACTTGATTTATTTCTTTTCATCTTTCTTAAATCATGGCTTGAATGAAATCTGTTTAAAATGTATCATATTGCAGTTAATAGAAATTATGTTAAAATGGCACTCTGCTAAAGCAGAGACAGACCGGGATGTAACACATGTTTTATTGGGGGCAGAGGAAGGCCCTCTTGAAACAGGTCAATGTCTGATTGGCCCGAACTCCTCTGAGGTGTTGAAAACAACTAAGTTTAAATGGTCATATTACAAGATAGTGAACTGGTGGGTTAATTCTGGGAAAAGAAGCCAAGACAAGTACCAAGAACAATGGAGTAACAAGAAGAAAAGACAAGCCGCTCATTCAAGCCATCCAACCTTCACTCACTTTTCTTTCTTTTCTTTTACTTAATTTAACTTAACTTTACCGCTGAAAGTCTCGTGTCCTAAGTTTCGCCGCAAAGTTCAACCAACGACTTTTGCCGCTTCAACTCCAGCGACAAAGAGACTTCCTTTCATTGTTCCACGTAGACCTGACCCTGGACAAATCATCGACTTGGAAAACCCTTCTCTACACGCCAACGAGGAATAGCCTATTCACATTTAAAGTCAACGCAAGCAAGTACCTCCAGATTAAAACTGAACTGGTGCATTTAAATTGATTCATGGTTCGTTCAGGTCAGATCTTCTAAAGAGCATAATTTTGCTAAGAATTCATCATATCTCTCTTAAAACTCTTTCTCTCTCATTCCCTTCCTTACTGCAATGCGTGAATGAATGTATGTGTGTTAGTGTTAGAATAAATAAAATCTCTTATAGATTTTTAAAAGAAAGTGTCTTATGTGCTTCTAAAATGTAATGTCTTAAAGTGTGATCAAGTTACCTGCTTTAATCAGTGTTTTCACTATTGTTGGATATTTATGTCCGCTACAAGAGCTTATTACGGCTCGAGCAAATGAACGCTGGACGACTCAGTTGCTCTGTCGTAATCTAAAACACTCTTTATAATTCCCTATAAATATTTCATTTGAGCTAATTTTACTTCCTAGGGTGTTTTCCCTTAATGACAATGTCAAGATTCATCAGGTTCAAATTGTTAAAGCATTGTTGGGAGGGAGCATGAAGAATCATTTTCACAAATGAATTGGCACTGACCTTAACCTCAGTGTAAGTTTTTGGGATGTGCTGGAGTAGACTTTACAGAGTGCTCACCTCTTGCATTGTCAATACAAGATCTTGAGGTGCATCAGTTTTTGGTAAAGATCTTATATTGACAATGCGAGAGATAAAGTCTCCTCCAGCACATCCCAAAGACTTTCAATGAAATTAAGGTCCAGACTCAAAGCTGCCAATTCATGTGTTAAAATGATTCTTTATGCTCTCTGAGCCATTCTTTCACAATTTTAACCCTGGTGAATCTTGACATTGTCATCCTGGAATATGGCCATGATGTGTCTTACATGGTTGTTTAAGCAATGAAAAGCTACACACTCCATCTTTAAGGGTTAAAAGAACCATAGTCAAACATATAACATGTTAGTAACATAATAATCATTGTAATAATGTTTATAATAAATAAACATATACATAAGAATAATAAATTCTTAAGTATTTGCCTATTATTTATTTATTTATTTATTTATTTTTATTTTTTTTTTGGATGGGCAGTGTATATTTATGAATACTGGAACAAATAATCAATCTCATAATAAACCTTAAAGATTGATCATAAGACAGTGTATTAGATTTACAGTGATGAGTTATATGTCAAGCCAAGCCGCAACAGTGGATCAAAGATGCAATACATACACCTACATGCAATACATACTGTAGCTTTCTCCATTTACATTATGAGAGAGCAGAACTGTCACTGTAATCAGCAGCTCTTCAGAATCACAGACAGCGCAGATTCCAGCACCTGATGCAGGATGATTGGAGGCACATGTGGCCAATTTGGTCTATCCCTGAATGCAGTAAAATACCACCAGAAAACTGAAGAAAAAAGCAAGGAGAGAATTCTAGTAATCAGTCTCTCCTTTCCCATTTATTCATTGAGTTTCCAAAGACTGAGAACAAGGCCACTGTCATACCGAGAATCTACACGTTCATGAGATCCTCATATCTTCATTTGAAATGTCCCAGGCTTCTTGGAAACAAACACAGAAGACTATGAAAGGAGACTATGCTTCTTGATTACTGAAAATATATTCAGCTATGAGTTTATTGCACCATTTTAAAGACTAATAATCTGTTTGTGCTATGCTTGCAATGCAGTAAAACACTACGATACTAACACACAGTACAAGAGAACAACGGAGTGAAACAAACAAATCAAATTATTATGTTTTAATATTAAGGAAAAAAAAAAAATCAATGATTGCTGAGGGAAGCACACTGAAAATATGCCTTATGGGGAGTAACACAATGATTCTTTAATTCAATTACTGTACTGTATGTTATTTCTTGTACAGAAAGAATAGAAGGTGGTATTGTAAATAGAAGATAGAACATCTGTACTAATCTGTCTATGAGATTTAGCAGCGAGGCTGAGGCAGAGATAAGTCAATCTAAGCCGAGGCGTCAGGAATGACATGAGACGACCGAGTGGAGAGCTGTTGGGATGCTCTCCAGAGGAGCATGAGAGGCATCGCGAATCTATTACAAACCCTATTAAAGGTACCAGAGCTGTCAATCACACAGGAAATCTAAAACCGGGAGATAGCGACTGGGCAACGAGTCAAACACTTTGTGTGTGTAGGTGTGTGTGTGTGTGTGTGTGTGTGTGAATAAGCGTACATTCACACATGAGTATGAAAGTATCTAAGTATTATTTGAAAATGCAGTAAGCTAAGCAATGGAACAAAACAGACCTAAAATAAATATTTGATGCTAGAGGACAAAAAACTAGGTTGTTTTTTGTTTCTTCATTATTTTCACTAAGCCTTCCATTACAGAACAAAGAGATAAAATTAACAAGAAACAACAAGCTGCTGAAATGGTATCAACATCTGACTGCAGTTTATCAGAAAAGGTGTAATGTGCAACCAAGCTTTGCACAGTCATGATAGCTAATGCTAGTCTGTCAGGGCCACAAATGGAATATAATTATGCCGTTCTTTACGTATTGGCATTCTTTGCAAGTTTCCTGATGATTTGTTGTAATTTGTGAGGAATCGACATTATGACTAGTTGGACAAGAGAGGGCATACTGTTTAGATTGTTGTAGGACAGTTCTAATTGAGGTTGACTGTGGTAGCTGAATTCTCAATTAAACAGCAATGAACCAACTTATACTGTTTAGCTTTGTCTTATTCATTGTATTTCTTACAAGAACATCAATACTTCACAAAGGAAATAATTGCGGCTGCAGTAACACCCGGTCTGAATGCGTTCTCCTCTGTAGAATTTGTGGCCGTAATTATGCTGTCAGTCCAGCCCCAAATATAGCACATTTTCCGCATAATTATGGCATCAACCCACAAATTTGCTAGGCTTATACATGTTTAGACTTTAGACTTTAGAAAACACCTTATATAGAAGGAGAGAGAAAGGTAATTATGTCTTACCCATCAAAAACATCCATTTTTGACTGATTAAATTACATGTTTCAATGAAACTTAATTGCTTTTTTGTCAAACCCGTTATATGATTTGGCAGACCTGCTTTCAGAGAGATCGGCCGAATATTAGCACAATTATTTCCATATTACATTAAAAGTTAGTTATAAGCCCAACACACAGCCTCCAGATTAGTAGCCTATTCCATTCTCCTTTAAAATCAAAACACTCTCAGGACTTTCAATGTGGCTTCAGATAAGAGATGTATTGAATGAGAATTGTGACAGAAAGCAAAGATAAAAGAACCCAACCAATCAAAAAAAACAAAAAAACAATGGCAAAGTTTTTTTTTTGTTTTTTTTTTTTTAAACAGAGATTGTGTCAATTTGCAGTGTCATATTATCAATTTATATGTGCTACCTTTTAGTACAATGCTGCATGTTATTGTGAAGTAGGTATTCACATTTAAGCAACATTTCAATTTTCAGTCAGAGCAAGTTTGTTATTAAAATGTGCACAATTAATACTAATTTTTCGAACAAAGTGATTTATCACATTTAGCCACTTTGCCATTTGTATGTATGCTGTCATATTTCATTATGGAGGAGACGAATTGCCACTTTAATAATGGTGGCGACAGAGGAGTAAAAGTTAGCCAGATGAAGACTGATGACAGGCTTAAGCATTGGACATGGCAGTCAGAACATGGTGGAGATTGAATCCGTAACCCTCTGCACCCATAATAAATTATCTCTCTGAAATGGAATGATTGATTTGCGGCGGTGACGCTTGCACCTGGAATGGGGTCTCTTTCTGCCCACTCAGGGACATCTATGAAACTTTCTCCTTCAGGAGAGAAATCCCTCTCCTTTTTTTTTTTTTTTTTTCAGCTGACTGAAAGAAGGGATGTGAAAAAATGTGACCAAGTGATTCAAGGTGTTTTTTCTTTTTTTTTTTTTCCCGACAGCTTGGTACAATTTGACAGGAAGACTCTCGAGATTCTGCTTAAGTCAGTACCACTGTTTGCCAGCTACCACTGTCTCTCTCTATCACCTCAAGCTTTCAAGTTGCCCTCGAAAGCATTCACCGAGGCATCTGAGGTGTGAGAGCAGGAGAGCTATGGGCAGAGATGATATGACATCAAAGCCAGGATGGTCAACAGACACGATGGAATTTGTCAGCTGACGACTCAGTGTTTGAACTGGTGAGTGCACATGGAAACCACCCAACCTCACCTTATCACTTCTGCAGCTTCCATCCTACCTCAATATGTCACACTCTCTAAAATATAACCAATTATTCCTTATGAAAACATACACCAACTAGCTCACATTTCACATACAAGTATCATTTCAAACTAAAAACTGAACATTCACTTGAAAAAGCTATTTGAAGGACTCTTAGGAAACTTGCTCACTTTGAATGTCTATGTCTAATAGAATTTTTTATTTTAATCTGAGTTTTAATTCTCCTCTTATTATACTTTACATTATCATACAATACCATATCATGTTTCCAAGGACAGGAGTCTGTGCTGAACTTGTTAGCTGGAATAGTGAGCTTGTGATTTCATGCATACAAGCTCTTGATAGCTGTCATATTTAATTGACCTATTCACAAATTATGATCTGGCATATTCTCTGTCCTCCTAACGAATCTCATTATGAGACTCCAGTCACTTCTGGGTTATCAATCACTCAGACTAACAAAGATGACAGTCACATCATAAATTACCATTTTACCAAATTACAAAGAAAGAAAGAAAGAAAGAAAGCTTACACCCTTATACCCTTAAAAAACTCATTAAAAGCCAGAGGCACGTTAGTAGCAATGATTTTGACATCAAATGGGTCCACTGGGTTTTTCTTATTCCAATTTTGATGTGAGGGATCAGAAACATTTGGCTTATTGCTTTGTTCTACTTTAGCTAATTAGTGATGACTAATTTTACACATAAGTGTACATATTTCTCACTCACAATTAGGCAAATCTGTTCTCGGTTTATAAGAATGTCTCTAGGTTAAGTGCTTGTATTACAGAAAAACTAAGAGTAATTGCTACAGCAGAGAAAATGTTGCAACCTGCATGCTTTTTTTTTTTTTTTTTTTTTTTTTTTTTTTTTATAATGTTATCCTTATAATGTTATTTAAAGAAATACTTTTAGGAGAACATATCATTGCCAATGTAACATTTTTTTTTCTACATTTAGTTAAAAGTAGACCTCTAAATCTTCAAAGTCCAAGTGTTCAGGTGTTCACACTTGAAGTTTTATTGCATTTAAAAAACTAAATTGAGTGCAATGAAATGAAACAAAACACGTGTCTCGAGTTGAACTGTTTTTAACCTGACAAAGCCTCTACAAAATGTGACGCTCTTGCCATGAGGCACAGAAAAATCAGCAAGAATTTTCACAACAGTGTAACAAATTTGTCTAAAGTATACATAGAAACAATATACCTCTTAAATACGTATTTTCTATTACCAAAGATGGGCTATAGTTTATACAGTAATGTCCAAGTGTGCATTGATTGCCATAAAGTCTCTCTACAAACAGTAAGCTTATATTGCCAGCATATCAATAAAGAGATGTGTTAAGAGTGTCAAAAGGTGGACAAATGGTCAGGGGTCCTTGTGCAGTGAACGGTCTTAGAGCCTTTTCAATAATCCACTAATCTTCCTAATGCATACAATTGACTGTCACAGCTGCTGTCTTATTCTATTTCTAATCCAGAAATAATACATTACATTTATGTAATCCATTTAAGTCTGTAACTGAAGATGTGCAGAATGCTTCAAGAACATCTCTTTATATTATAATATCTAAAAAAGAAAAGGAAAGTTGCTCCGTAAGCTCCGGTGTATTAAGTTTTGTCTTTGTGATTTATAACTAAATAACTTAAATTGTGGTGGACTTATGCCAAGCTACAATAGCTGGATCTTGGCCTGTTAGTTCAAGTTTGCAAAAAATCAGACAATTTCAGCCAGACTAAATCATTTGCATGACATTTGAAAAAATAAATAAATAAATAAATAAAAAAAAAAAAATATATATATATATATATATATATATATATATATATATATATAGTCACTGAGTGAGTGCAAAAGTTCAGTTTCAGTCAGGCTAAAGTCAAGTCAAGTCAAATTTATTTATATAGCGCTTTTACAATTGGTAATTACAATTGGTAAAGCATATATATATATATATATATATATATATATATATATATATATATATATATATATATATATATATATATATATATATATATATATATATATATATATAATACATAAATATATATAAATAATATACATTGCTGTAGCCTGACTGAAACTGAACTTTTGCACTCACTCAGTGACTACATTTACATATTTCTCGCATACAGTGGTATCTTACTAAAGCAGCTTACACTTCTTGACAACAACCTGGACAGGTATTTAAAAGTACATGTTACTTGCTGATCAAGGCCTTAAATGCCAAGGGGAATCCAAAAGCAATGGCAAATACATAACTTAATGAGGATTTTCTTGTTTGTTTTGCTTGTGTCAGTTTGAGATCCAGAGAAACTGAAACTTAAAGGTTCAGTACACACACTTTTTTGATTCCTAGAGCATTGCCAGTTCCCTTACTCATCTTCTCTTCTGTAGAGCAAAGCTTTTATCAGCTGCACTTGTTGGTGACAATTAGTGTCAGTAGTATGATGTGTGAAGGGGGCAGTAGAGGCAAGCAGGGGGATCATGGCCTCTGATTGAGAAACAGCCTCTGTGCTGAGGCTGAGATGTGGATTTGAGCCAGACTCTCCATTAGAGTGCTAAGCAAGGTCATTCTGCCCGCCGTTGCCTCTGCCAAGCTGCTTCAGCCCGGGCCCCTGCTGAGGTGGAACCACGGGCTGCCAGCCAGCTCATCTGGGACACGTCTCCCCATACAATGCCAGAGGTCACAGACCAGACCCAACCCTGCCATTGTCCAAAGTCGACAGCTTCCCATTGAGTGAGTTATGGGAGAGAGTGTTATGGCATTTTAAGAAGCTGTAGTTATGGAGCATATGCCATTGCTAGAATGTATAAGACTCTGTCAGTGGTCAAAAGTTGTAGTTTTTGTCAACTAAAATTTGATGTAATTTGAACTACTGACTAAAACAGATACAAAACTGTATGGTATGATGAACAAATAAATTCAAAGCATATTTTCATCAAAGAATAAATATATATATATATATATATATATATATATATATATACACAAATATACATATATATATATATATATATATATATATATATATATATATATATATATATATATATATATATATATATATATATATATATATATATATATGACTAAAAAAAAAAAAAAATGAAAAAAAAAATGACCCTGGTATGGAGGTAAGCAATACTAAATGTGTTTAGGGTGATAAAAAGTGACAGGGCAGAGAGCAGGAGAAAAAAGCTAGGAATGTTTTTTTATTTTACTGGTGGAGCAGTGTCAAAGCTCAAATAAGCACCTTACCTTGCTGACTCAAAGTATCGCCACAGGGGCCTCAGAGATGTGGCCAAGTGAGTGATCGCTGAGGTACGGTGGCCAGGCCAGACTGCCCACAGGCCGGAATAACACATGCAAGATCGAGACTGGAATCTCAGTGAGTGCTGCAAAACCCCTGGGTACATAACTCCTCCTAATGAATGTATGTAGCCTTTACACCAGGTGCATGACATTATCTATGTGTACCCTAGTTTTGAATGTTTAAAATACCCACTGTGACACTAATGAATGAGGCTCAGCCTTAGAGAGGCCCATGAACAGGATTGTGAGAAATTCAATTGCAATTTGAATTAGAATTTTAGAAAGTACAATTAAAATAACTGAAATTCAAAGAAATTCATATGTACTCATATATAAATTGTATATTTTAAAACTAAAAAGCAAATTAAGGGAACTTTGAATGTTGATTGACAAAGTTATAAAAAAATAAAAAATAGCCTTTAAATTTAAAGATTTAGAGCTTCTAAAGATTAAGGTTCTATCTGACATTTTTGTCAAAATTGAGTTATTTACATATTCATATTCTGTGACAACTTATTTACATCATTTGATGTTTCTTTTTGGTACTTTTGTTTAGAAAACAAAAAGGTTCTATCTACAAAGTTGCACTCTAACTTGGTTCTATAAGGTTCTATCTGCGTGAGCCAATCAGCACTTCGAATGCACACATGGGAACCAATCAGCGTTCTTTGTCATGTTGCTGCGATAGCGGAAGAGAGTTCAGATAAATGATAAATCGGTGAAGAGAAGACTAAATAATTTCACGCAATGTTTATTAGAAACCTCATGATCGACTGTTTTATTTATGATCTTGTCAATGACAGCAGCCCAAATTCCAGGGAATTACAGTCTTTTTGTGTGTTTTGCTGTATCTGATTGCTGAGGAGTTATTTTCAGTGAGACACCACGCTAACGTTAGCCAGCAGCGCTATTAAGAGGACAGGTCTGGGCTGTCACCAGAACAGAAAGAATAGGGGGGCACACATTTTTATGATCCGAGAAACAGACTCACCAAAACAACATTTATTATTAATGAAATAGATTATATTAACACCAAAACACAAGATAGTCCATCCTAATTTGGCCAAACTACACCAAGAACAAGAGAATGACTCTGATTTTATTACATTTGGTGTAAATGTGGATTGATAGTGGATAATAATGTAGGCCTTGTGCTGCTGAGGCTCGTGCAGCTCATCTCGAGCAGAAATCAAAACAAATGAGAACAGCACACACAAAGAAACTCAGATAACATGTGGTAAACTATTCGGTAACACTTTATAATAACTTTCAGTTATAAGTCAATTATGAATTATTAGTAGATGATTAACAAATCATTTACAAAACATGAATATACATTTATAAATGATTGATAAGTGATATACTAATATTTTATGAATGTTTTATAAATTCAGTTATAAGTAATTTATAAATTATTTGTTAATTATGAACAAATCATTTACAAAACATGGCTATAAATGATTAATAAGTGTTAACAATGCTAACAATTTACAAATGTGTTGTAAGTTATCTTAATTAAATCAAACAGATCATTAGTAGATGGTTTATAAGTTATTAGTTAAGATATTATTTATCACTTATAATAACTGAAGTATTTATGACAAAATTGTTTTAGTATCATCTCAATAAACAATTTGTAATCATGAACAAATGTTGAACAAACCATAAGTAAATGATCAGTATATGATTTATTGATGAAGCTGTAAGCTGGTCTGTGTTCAAAAGCACAAACATGCAGATATGCTAAAGCACTATTTTTAAGAAGAGTAATTTTTTTGAAGTGGATAAACATTTATAAATGCCTTACAGTCAGGTGATTCCAGTGGGTTGTGTTCAATCCTTTCACAGACTTGTGTTCTGTGTGTAGGGTCTAGTGATGAAGTCATCCTCTGATCCGGATTTACCTTCCATTGAAGCTCACACCAGGTGCACAGAGTTAAACTCTCTATGTGTGTCAGAGAAGACAGCTGTCTATACCCTCACCAGTCAGCACTTACACTGCAGTACACACTACAAAGTTTTCAACACCTGTTATAGGTGATGTGTAAACGCATGAATAAATCATTTAGAAAGCTTTCTGCATCCCCTATTCTAAAGTGTAAACTATTCTTCACTTGTAAATGTGTTAAGTATCATTTGTAGACCTTTCTTACCTGTTACAAATTACTTTTATATGTATACAAGTCATTTATAACACTTTCTGCATCCCCTATTCTAAAGTGTAAACTATTCATCACTTATAAATGTGTTACACATCATTTGTAGACCTTTCTTTCCTGTTACAAATTATTTCTATAATTACAAATAAATACAAGTCATTTATAACACTTTCTGCATACCCTATTCTAAAGTGTAAATATTCATCACTTATAAATGCGTTACACATCATTTGTAGACCTTTCTTTCCTGTTACAAATTATTTGTATATGTATACAAGTCATTTATAACACTTTCTGCATACCCTATTCTAAAGTGTAAACTATTCATCACTTATAAATGTTATACATCATTTGCAGATGTTCCTGTTACATGATCCATCTTACTCCATCACTTTACCCAAGCCTAAAATTTACATTATTTAAAAATAAATAAATAAATAAATAAATCAACACTCTGCCACCATTTAAACCACATAACTTAATCATTTAATTTTTATCTTGTTTTTCATGGAACAGCTCCTCACCATAACATGAAAACGCACCATAAACTGATAATAAACGTAGTCCATTATTTCGAGCATTTTTTTTTTTCAAGTCTTCAGAAGTCGTACCATCGTGTGAGAAAAAGATTCTTATAATGTAATATAACCATTATACATTAATAATCGTATCAATCCACCGTTTCATAACTTTCAAATTAAAATTGGTGCGTCTAAGAATACGACACAGGTTTGCAGCAGTAACGTCAAACCTCGCTCCTTATTGGCTGTCACATGTGATTTGCGACTACCATAGAGTGTTTGCGACATGCAGAATTTGAGTTGCTGTGTTAGATTCAGCGCGACGCTTAAAAGGATGGAAATGCAGATCAGAGGAATGTTTGCAGCAAATAAACACTTTAATTTCATTCTGTTACTCACACAAAATTATGATATGCTTTCATTTTGCTGGTAATGTAGCACACGCGTCGTTTTGTCTGTTCTGAATACTGCTTTTTGTAATGTTTTAAATAAATTATTGTGACTAACGTACATTTATCTGCCTGTTACACTGCGGTATAGAGTGCCCCAGGGATGACGCGTTTTTGTAGGCAAAACCCGGAAGCGAGTTAGCATTTAAGGACTTCCGGTTCCAACGGCGTAAAGTCTATGGGTTTTTTGAATGGGTTTTTTTTAAAAGGGACTACTTCCTTTGGCGGGGACTTTAGACGTCATCATTAAAAACGGGACATTTGGACAGCATTTCTCATGAAAATGTGGATAAGTATTCATACACAGCGCAGATCATAATCAGTGACCATGTTTTTAAATAGAGTTGTTTTCTAAAAGTTTGAGGACGCTTGGTGGTGATGATGTTGATCCTGCGACCATGGTGTGCTGTAGTCTGTTTATAGCCTACTGTTAGCCTTTTATATCTGACGACTTTATTTAGGTTTCAAAATCTATAAATGTTGTGTTAACTTGTAAAGATTATCTTGATAGACAAAACGTGTAAGTGTCATAACCCTTTGTTAAACACAGAGCTTATTTTCTGCGATTTTCCAAAAGTCTATGGGGAGAATGAATAGGCTTTCAGTCGAGGGAACCCGTGCGCCGCTAACTTCTGGCCTACAAAAACGCGTCATCCCTGGGGCACTCTATTGTCAAAATGGTTATGATTAAGGTTATAGGGTGGAGTAGGGAGCTTAAAATTATTATTTTTATACAACAGTATATCAACTAAGATAACAGTCACTGTTAATATATCTATATTGCGTTTTTATTTTTGTGAAGTGGCTAAAAAGTGGTCATGTTTAGGTATAAGGGGTGAGTTAGGGGCTCAAAGATATCTATATAATAGTAAAATATATTTGCATAAAAATATATAATTTAAATATCGGGATTCGTATAGATTTTTATATCCTGTAACTGAAAAGTATACTTTGCATATGGCAAATAAATGGTAAATTTACAAATTGCAGTTTGTACATAACTTATAAAGAAGATCTGCAAATGATATGCAACACATTTATAAGCGATGACTAGTTTACACTTTAGAATAGGGGATGCTGAAAGCTTTGTAAATGATTTATTCATGCGTTTACACATCATCTATAACAGGTGTTGAACACTTTGTAGTGTGTACTGCAGTGTAAGTGCTGACTGGTGAGGGTATAGACAGCTGTCTTCTCTGACACACATGGAGTGTTTAACTCTGTGCACCTGATGTGAGCTTCAATGGAAGGTAAATCCGGATCAGAGGATGTCTTCATCACTAGACCCCACACACAGAACACAAGTCTGTGCTGATGAGTGAAAGGATTGAACACAATCCACTGGAATCACCTGACTGTAAGGCATTTATAAATGTTTATCCACTTCAAAAAAATTACTCTTCTTAAAAATAGTGCTTTAGCATATCTGCATGTTTGTGCTTTTGAACACAGACCAGCTTACAGCTTCATCAATAAATCATATACTAATAATTTACTAATGATAATTTACTAATACTCATTAACTAACTGATCATTAATTCATAAATTATAAATTACTTCTAGCCAAATTAATAAAACATTCATAAAATGTTAGTATATCACTTATTTATCATATATGAATGTATATTCATGTTTTGTAAATGATTTGTTGAACATTATCTAATAATTTATAAATGACCTATAACTGAATTAATAAAACATTCATAAAATGTTGGCATCACTTATCAATCATTTATGAGCATATAATCATGTTTTGTAAATGATTAGTTCATCATTAACTAATAATTTACAAGTGACTAAAGTGCTACCAAAAATTCAAAATGTGGAGTTTTTATATTTATAGATACAGCTAAGCAACATCACACGACCAAGAGTGCTGTCCTCCCGATTACGTTTACCATCACGATTGAAAATGTGACACTGATTTCACGACAGTTCAATAAACAAGTAGTTGATATTGGGTCACTTACATAAAACACAATATTGACTGACAGTTTTTTTTTTTTTTTTTTTTTTCTATTTTAGCAGCGAAAACAGTTCCAAACAAGGATCACAGCAGAACCATTGCACACGTACCTCACAGCAACACTCAGCCATCTTTCTTTAGTGAATGATTCAGCCTTTTGAACAAATCAGTTGAATCAAAGATTCAATGACCCATTCATAAACAACTGACTCATTCTTGAATGAATAGGCCGTTTGAACAAATCTTTTGAATGAATGACTCAATGACTCAATCATTAAGGCGGTCAAATGCCACCACTACTGGCCTTTTAGTTTCATGTTTAAAAGTCATCATATTCTCCCCAATATTTCTTATTTGTATTTTCAAAAAATATTTAAAACAATCTCTTATTTAAAGCAGCTCTCATTTATAAGTGTCAATGATTTGATTTGATTGATAATAGCCGCATGTGTCTAATTATTCTAATTGAATTTATTGATCAAATAAAAAAAAATAAAATAAAATAATAATAATAATAAAATGAAAGATGCAGCATACATCTAATAAGGTTAGGGGGGGAATACCCTTTATAAAGGTAAAAAAATAAAATAAAATAAATAAATAAAATGCTTTCGGTGTACATATCACAAAAATGCAGATCTAAATGTTAAAGTTGATAGAACACTGATGAGATATTGCTTCAGAATAAGTTATATTTACACCACACACACACACACACACACACACACACACACACACACACACACACACACACACACACACACACACACACACACACACACACACACACAAAACATCCTGCATTTGTAGCATATTGATGTGCAACAAAGACTTTGAGAGTACTCACTTTTAAAATAATTGAAGGTGATGGGTCTCAAGTGATAGTCATTTATAAATATAGCCTAATTATGTTTCAAGTTTTGTGTAATAATGAGTTAACTATGAATTTTATGATCATAGGTGAAGGGTGAACCAACTCCAGGGTAAAGAGATGCGATTCCCATCTAAAAACACATTTAAATAGATTTCCTTGAAATAGTACCTTGCCACAAGTTACTGGCCACTGCACAACCTACATATCCCAACATAAACACTGCTGATAATTTTTTTGTTAAATAAGGTTCTACTTTCACAGGCCACTGTTAATTTTAACAGATTACGTACACGGGATTTGGCAGAAAGCGTGCAAAGGGCGCACCCTAAATTTTACTAATTTTAGTTAATCACGATCTTGGATAATGTGTTATTTAAACATACCATTAGAGCTATGTTCCTGTGAGATAAATGCTGCTGAAGAAAATTTGTTAAGGAATACATGAATGGCCAGATCCACAGAAATAAGGTTTTTGCTCTCAATGGTAAATTTGCTGAACGACCATAAGATTAGGGGGGCACTGCCCCCTAATCATGAGATTTCAACAACATGAAAACTGAGCTTACATTTAGCTACAATAAACTTTATATCGTCTACTTTGATGAAACAATGCAATGCACTTGCTGCCTCAGATGCAGCTGTTCCAGTAACAGACAAAATGTGACCCGATCTGGCGAAATAAATCGGAAGTCGCAACGTTCTATTTTAAGATATGGGCCGATAATGTGGAAAAACAATGAAAAAAATCGATTTTTTTTTTTTTTAAGGTAATTTCAAAGAACAGACTTTCAAAAATAATCTCCCAAAGTTTCGTAGTCCAGATAATTGAGTAAAGGTATTTAAATGGCTATTACATTTGACATGGTTTTACTAAATTCGCTGGAAATGAACTTCTCAACTCCTCTCGTCACTTATGAGCATTTCCCGGTATCCCCTGAAACGTCATTATCTCTGCTCTACAAATATGGTGTTACACGTTGTATATAACCAATCAAAAAGCTTAGAAATGTAAACACACTGACCTAAACGCTGATTTTTAACAATGGGAAGCCCCGTTTCGACTGACAGGCACGCGATCGGTCCAGCCATCCTGTCAGACTAGCGCGCCTTATAAAATAAAACTCCCATTTGCGTGTCTCTCTTTAAAAGCCAATAAAAATTGAATCCATATAGGTAGCACAAAACTTATTTTTGCATACAAAACCAGAGACTTTAAGCTTTCATATCAAGCCTCCAACATGCTTCTGTTGCGTTGTTTTCACCCTCTAATGAGTCTGAGTAATATGCATTTACAACAAAAATAGCACAGCAGCTAACTGAATACAAGTATGTATATTTCACATGCTCATAACTTCATGAAAAATGCACAGATCATAAAAAATGGCACATCAATATTTAAGATTAAAATGAATCCAAAATCAATATAATATATTGCGTTGATCACAAGATATTACTCACGAAATGATTTAACATACTTGGCTAAAAACATATCTCTCATCTCTCCAGGATGCAGTGTGTATCCAATGTTCCCGGACCCATCTATGTTCGTTTTCCAACGTGGAATAACACATAATAGATATCATTTTAAAGCTTAGAATCTCATCTTTTTAATGCATCTAACCACCTGGCTGAGGAAAAAATGAACAACAATTTTTCAAACTATTCTTTATAATATCACCACGAAATTTGAACCAGATGCAGCTCACATATAACAGCTTCAGGTTGTGTTTTAGTGTTGGTAACATGTCCCACATTGTCCCACACAAACTTAGCAATCGTCCCACATTTAGTTTGTTTGATGGTGGTCACCCTAGTGTGTGTGTGTGTGTGTGTGCGTGATTCAGGTATTAGACACCAAATGTCCCCTCAAAAAGATGGCAATATCTGAAATCTTGTCCTTGTGGGGACAATGTATTTATTTATTTATTTATTTTTTTTTTTTTAGTACAAAAACTCTACTCAAGTAAAAGTACAAGTACTTATAGAAATATTTACTCAAAGTAAAAGTGAAAATAATAATCTTAATAGTTACTTGAGTAAGAGTAAAAAAGTATCCAAAATCTACTCAAGTAGCTCGTTACTAGTTTGTAACTATATACAGCTATGGAAAAAATTAAGAGACCACTTAACATTGATTTCTGAACTTGGAGTGGTCTCTTAATTTTTTTCCATAGCTGTATATATATATATATATATATATATATATATATATATATATATATATATATATATATATATATATATATATATATATATATATATATATATATATATATATATATATATATATATATATATATATATATATATATATATATATATATATATATATATACACACAATAGCATGTTATTATTTACATAGATATTTAAATTAGTATCATAATTAGATATCTTTACAACAAACACAGAAGAGACAAGCATTATTTCCAGCATCTGTAACCCGAATATCATTGCATGTCCTTTACTTTGTATAATAATAACATATACAGCTACATTTGAAAGAAGAGAGAAAACTCTTTACATGTTCTCACACTCATAGGGTAGAGTGGGGGAAAACGTGACATTACAGTGAAACAAAACATAAATGTGACTAGAATTGCCATCCCGGTTTTGAGTGACTATGGCAGGAGTTATTCACCAAATATTAAAATTGCTCAGCCTTCATAATTAATTCGTATTTTGACTGACAATATTTTTGTACAAAGGGGGCGTTTTGCCCCAGCGGTGGGGTAAAACGCCCCCCAAGGTGGGGTAAAATGCCCCCTTTTCTTTACCAACCAGTTTGCTTCATAGATCAACAGCAAAATGAACAGACTAGTTTTTAATCTCTAAAAGTAAAAGGCAAGTAATGTATCAACATGTATAGGCCTATATATTTAATATTTTTAATATTTATTTGAGGAATATCCAACATATCCAAATTTTTAACATTTGATAATTGATGTATTTGTTCACCACTATCACCAAGACAAACAGAAAACCCTAAATAAATATTAAACTTATATATTTGTATATTTATGTAGTAAAATTTATCCAATAAATGCATTAAAAGCCACCCAATTTCATTGGGTCACCTAACCACCTTCCATCAGTGAGCCAACTGTGCTATCAAGCTAGCCTAATGCTCACTTTTCTGTCATTTTTATTTTATTTTCTTTAATTTTGTTTAAATATTTTGATTTTACCACCTAGTTATACTGCATTAAGTGTAAAACAAAGGATTTGATAGACAGAAATATGTTATTATAGTAATTATGATAGAGAGAAACTATGCCCTCTGGGGGGCGTTTTACCCCTCAGCGTAGGGGGCGTTTTACCCCACAAGCTACGACTTTTTTAAAAAATGTTTAATTTTTAAAATATAATTATATTCCTTATAAATAACATATCCTCTCAAACTACAGACTTCACTATTCATCTATCACACATCATTGTGATATCCTGCTGAACAATATTCTCTTAAACACTTGTTTACTAATATCGAAAAATTATAGCACTGTAATCCTCTTCTCTTCAAATATATCGCTGGTGTCAGCTTCTCCAAGAAGATTTGTTTATCCCCGTTGTCAAACGTAGTGCATAGCAACAGTGAAAATGTATATTGACTACCTCTAGTGCTTATTTTGAGAAAAACAGGTGGGGGGCGTTTTACCCCAGGGGGGCGTTTTCCCCCACTCTACCCTAACCGCTGAACATCACACAAAAAATGATCAAATGCACATTGACAGATCTTCTTCCATTTGTTTTCCAAAATGTAATCAAATGTATATTTCTGCAGGCACGTGTAAACTGTGTAAACTAGTTAACTTTGTCTACGCAAAGGCATTCATTTTCAAGATGAAAAGGTCGCCGGCGCCGCCTCTGCACAATAGGCAATATTCACTATTCACAAATCACCATTTCATACACTCTGAACAATGCTTATTTAATGTATAAGATAAGATATATGTCCATAAAAAAAGGTAAAGAAATGCTACATACTTTGTTATTGTGTCGTAATAATCTGCTTGGTTGTAAAATGTAGGTTGGCTGTATGAATCGAAATGAAATTGATACCTGTGGAACTGTTTACAGACAGCATACGCAGTTCAACTAATAAAGATCTTCATCGCTGGAAAACAATTGGATGCATTTTCAGATTTGCATTTAATCGATGTCGCTCTGAGTGAGAAACCGCTTCAGACGATTCAATGCGTGAAGGAACTGAACAAATCATTCAAACTGATTCGCAAACTAATTTAGACAGTTTTACCAACTTGTTTGATCAAGAACAGAATCGACTCAAAAGAGTGATTCATTTGTGAATGGGACATCATTCATGAAAAAAGAGACAGCGTGCTTGGAATAAACTACGCATTACTTAACATGCACAGTATTGCATTAAAATAAAGTAACGAGAGGAATGACGCCCAACGTAGTGAAGTAAAAGTACAGATTTTTCATTACAAATGTACTCAAGTTAAAGTAAAAGTACCCACATTTAAATCTACTCTAAAAAGTACAATATTTCTAAAAAAAATACTCAAGTAAATGTAATGAAGTAAATCTACTTCGTTACTACCCACCTCTGATGATAACTAAAGATAACAATAAAGGTACAGTTTTAAAAATCGTTCTCAATATTAAAGAAAAGAAGAGTTCACACCACAAGCTATAACGATATTGGAATCAATTTCAGAGCGATTTTATCCAGCTGATGAACGATAAAAACATTGACAGCCAATCAGAATGCATCCTGCTATAAGGAGCTTGAGCATGTAAAGTGACAGACAAGCATGTGCTTAGAATCAACAGAACAATATTGTTCGCTGGTGTGGATGCTAGTTGTCTTTATAGTTATTGTTCTTGGTGTGAACGGGCCTTTAGGGTTAGGGTAAGGGGATAGAATATACAGTTCGTCTGGTACCCAAAACTGTATTAAGTAAGAGTCTTCTATCCGCCTGAGAGGTTGACGGGAAGCCTTGAGAGTGCAGGAAGCTGAAAATGAATTGATGCTAATTTATTGAACAATCTTAGTTATGTTTGTTTTAGCCCACATGGAAAGAACCTATATGTGGATATATGCGCATATGAAACCTATATGCTGCATATATGCACATATATGATAATATATATGCTGCATATATGCGTATATATACTGCATATATGCGTATATATGCCACATATAGGCAAAATTGAGGTGCATATATGTGCATATACAGGAAATATAGGTCTCCTGTATTGCTTCTTCATAGCCACATATAAGCCCTATACATACAAGATGTGTCTTCTATATAGCTAATGGCAGGATCAAGGCAAATATTATCAAGGCAAAAACTAAGAATTAATGAAAAAAAAATATGCAAGAACTTATGTATGTGCGAACATGTGAAATTGGTATCACATGTAATTGGCATGTTATGGAATTTAACTACACTCTAAAAAAAATTGGTTGTTCAGCGGTTCTTTGGGGTGGTTAAGGTGCTATATAGCACCACTACCTTATAAAGAACCTGTAAAGCCCCTGTATGGTTCTTCAGCGGTTCTTCAGCGGTTCCTTGCTGTGGTTAAGGTGCTATATAGCACCACTGCCATAAAAAGAACCCGTTAAGCCTCTGTATAGTTCTTTAAACCTTCTCTAACTCTCTTACTCTCTTAGTTTAGGTGGGGAAAGGATTACAAACAACATTAAATTACAGTGTATTTTCTAAACATAACCTGGTTCTCAACCTTTTTTGTCCCCAAGCCCTCTCTAAAAGTGAATATGGGTGTAAGTTGGATTGCTATAACTATTTGAGTCTAATTACTTCTTCTTTCTGCGAATTGCTCTCAATATTGTACACTCAACTACTCAAATACCTCACTTTGAGCCAAAGGATAATTTCTCTTTAAGGACCCCGTGACAGACGTTTTTTTTTTTCTGACGTCATGACTCACGAGCCTTTCTCGAGTTTTCTGCTCGACCGCCATTAATTCCCCAGGACTCGGATGAATTAAGGTAGGTTGGAAATGTTTTAATTAATATACTCAATAATGCAAAGGTTGAACATGTGTTTTAGCTGTTTATAAGTTAATTAACGTTGTTTGTGAACTTGAATACTAACGAAATCGTATCTAACCGAATTTTTGAATTTGCGCGGCCTGCAGTATAACGTTACTGCAGGCCGCGCAAATTCAAAAATTCGGTTAGTTATGATTTCAACTTTTCTATTCTATACAAAATGTTGAATTTACTCGTTTTAGTATAAAGAAATGTATTCAGTTTGGACCATGTAAGTATGTCTCTAAATAATTTTTAAAAGAAACGTCTCTACCGTGTATGTAGCGTGTACTATTTGAAATGCTGCGGGCAGGAAGTGCGTGGGGAGCGGGAGAGACTCGAGTCGAGGCTGAGGGGATCCTCGCATTACAATTATTGAGTTTAGGTTTTTAAATTAATGTTTGTCAGTTCTTTTATTTGTCTTTTTAACGTTAGCTCTGATTTATTGATCTATTTGTTCGACCAAAATGACGAAGAAAGTCTGTGAGTAAAGACATAGTTAAGGCTTATTTCATTTGACTAGCGCGAGGTGTTTTTTTTTATCCTGTTTTTTTAGTAGAATGAAATGGTTGCGTATTTACACAACTAATTAATTACTTGCACTGTCTGCAGCAAACAAGTTTTTTTCATTTATAAACACTGATTCCCCTCCCCCTTTTAGGATCTAAAACTCTTCAATGTTTGACGACTAAGGACACTTTGCAATAACTTTACATGGTAAGTAATTTCTATAAAAACGGCTATAATTGTTAATAGATAATATGAATTACCAATGTTGGACATGTTTGAATAAAATCCATCTAATGCTGTCTATTGACTTGAATGTTATCCTCATTAACAAACTTTAGACTAAGAATTATCCATTCCAAAACATTCATCAGCTCCCTCTTATGCCATCTCAAATGCATGTGACTTTTTTTTCTTGTTGTTTTGTATTAATTTTGTATTTATTTATTTATTTATTTATTCTCACAGTGACAGTAGCCATTGACATTACATTAATCACAGAAGATCACAGTTCCAGCTAAAAATATTTACTGTTCTACTGAAGAAATAAAAAAAAGTCAACTTGGATGGTTTTGAATTGATTTTTTTTTTAGCTCCTTTTTTTATTTATTTTTTTGGATCCCTCAACGCCACAAGTGTTGCTGGTATTGTCCATAAATATATTAATTGCAAATTTGGCCAGTCATTAATACAAATTATTTTTATATTTTCTTGTCCTTTGCTATTGCATATCTGCAAAAAAAATTGATTCCCTATTACAGATTATTGTGCTTTTTTTTTAAATAAGAAAAATAATCACAATTGCTTTATCACAGACTGAAAACATTCACCTGTGAAGTGTGTCCTGAAGGCCCTTATCTTTTTCCTGAGAGAAAGTCCTGAAGACCTCATCAAGGAGTACTTTCTGAGTTGAACGTAAGAATATTCTATTTTGGTTTATTTTCAGAAAATAAGTCTCAATTTGTGTATTTTGTAGTTATGCTAGCAAAAGGTGACCAAATTTTTTTTTTTTTTTTATGTTCACTATTTTAGGATAACCCGACAGATGATTGAGGAGCAGCTCACCATGGCGATGTTCATTATTTGGAAGAAGGGGGAGAACTTCATGAACCATCTGCTGACATTGAGGGAGTTAAAGTTTTGAATCAACTTACTTCAGTTACATCAGCTTGTGCCCTGCTTCTAGGTATGATATACATCATCAACCTGGCTTGTCCGAAACCCCTTTGATTTACTTTGTATGTGTATGTTAGAGCTGCACAATTTATCGTAAAAAGATCGCAATCTTGATTCAAACACCCACGTGATCCTACTTTATTATTGACAACGATTCGCCTGCGTCTATTAAACCTTTGACAAAACTCCTACCGGAACATTCGGTGTTCATGCTGCCACTGATCCAGAAACAGCAGTTTTGAACCACACTGTAGTTATTCAAGGATTTGGTTATTTGATTTATTTGACAAATATTAAAATTATCACAGAAGTAATAAGATCAAAGTTTACAGTTAGGATATAATCACTGGACATTAGATAGCGATCAAAATAGAGCAAATCGAAACTAACTTGGTGCTTCAAATAACTGTTGTATATAAATTACCTTGTTAAGCCACTAGGTGGCAACCAGTGACGTTGTCATCGAATCATTCATTTAATAGATTCGTTAAGGTTAAACCCTGATTCATCTAGTAGTGAAACAAGTATTTATTAATGAGCCATTAATATATTCAAAACCATTTTTTAAAAATAATTCATTCAAATTAAACATTTTCCAGCAATTAATATTTTGCTAGAACTAGTAAATTAAATGTTATTTTTAGTTGTCTATTTAGAATCGTGGGAGAATTGCGATCTCTATTTGCAACCAAAAAAATCATGATTCTCATTTCATCCAGAATCCTGCAGCTCTAGTGTATGTCTCGTACAAATGTGTAGTTGTATGAATATCCAGTTGTGTTGTTTGAGAATTGCTTTGATTTGTGCAAGGGTAATCACCTTTAAAGGATTAGTTTACCCAAAAATGAAAATTCTGTCATTAATTACTCACTCTCATCATTGGAGGGAAAGAAACCTCTCAGACTTCATCAAAAAGATCTTAATTTGTTTTGAGTTCAGAAAAAGCATATGCATAAAATACGAAGTATACTTTGGGCTTTACACACAGTAATGAATGTTTAAAAAACAAAACAAAAAAGTATTGGGTAAAAGCATCCCCCATGTTATGTTAACCTAATGATGTTATTTTGTTTAAAGGCCTACAGTTGGAAGCAGATATTCTCCTCTTGCCTGCACTGTTCAAGGTGGACCTGGGGTTGCTGTTTGACATTGAGGTGAGCCATGAACAGGTGACTACAGTGTGTGAAGCACAATCTAATCAAAGCACGACATTTATTGCACATTTTGATATACAAATGATAATACACATTATTCTCTCAATGTGAAGAGAAAATTACATTCATTTTCAGTTAATGGCCAAAAGTATTTGAGCAGTTGTATATGACAGTAGTTGAAATTAATTTAGCTTATAAGGTTTGCCTTTCAAATAAATATGAGAAGATGGTTAATGCTATTATCCCCTCTTTTCCAGGGCCATGCTCAGACCAGCCCTCCTGTCATCAAAACACCTAAGATAGTGCCTAAAGCCTGCGGGAGGATCATCTCATGCAGTATGACCACATTTTGTTCACGTTGGATGGCCAGTTAATCACAGAGTAGAGTGAGGACATCTTGATGGAACTGGACCTCCTGCTATGTGTATATTTTGCATTTGGAATCGAATCCAATCCAGTATCCTAAAGGACTGAAAAAGACACTGACCTTTTTGAAGTGTGTTGTTTTGAAATTGAAGGATGCAGACGGACTTCCTGTCACTGTAAATTGAGTGTACAACTCAATCTGTGAGTAGAATTTCGGAGTCAATATTCTCTCTTGCTCCCTTTCTTATGGTTTTAGTTCCAGTTTCTATATTGTTTTTGAAATCATGAAGGACTTACAAAAAAGTTAGTTTCTATATTTTGGACTTTTATTTATGTTGCCTAGCAGGTTTTTTGTCTTATTTTTGTTCTTGTACTATATTTTTTGTTTTGTACTATTTGATTGATCTTGGGTAAAAAAATTATGTACATTTCTACATTTTGGACTTTTATTTATGTTGCCTAGCAGCTATGGATTTTAATTTTACTATTATAGGTGAACATATAGGTGCATATATATGTGCATATATGTACCTATATAGGTATATGTATGCACCATGGTATGCACATATATATGTGTACATATATGTATGCATATATATACACATTTATACAACAGTTCTGTCTGGTTCTCGAATCTGATTGGCTGATAGCCATGCGATATTTCAGTGATAACAGCACTCCTACTGCCTTTTCACCGTTTGTATCACTCCACTTGAAGTGACCGTCATGGCAGCCGATCAAATCAACCGTAATTTTTACAAATACTACTTCTTGTACCACGAACTGTAGTTTTAATAGTTTTTTAGGCGAGAATGTAGTTGTTTAGACCTGAAATATGTGACTCGTATTTAATAACAGCGCCTATTTTACAATTTGTTTTGGCGTTTTCGGAGATGCGAGCTTATGTGCGTCAGCGGCCGTTCAATGCTTCTGTAACCGCCGAGAACAGCTTCATCTCGGCCAGTGACTCAGGGATTTGCAGCTGGCTCTTATAGTGGTTAAACACGAGACATAATTCAATTTACATAGAACGGGCAATCTTTGGTCTTATTAATCTATTATTTGATAATAATAAACGTTACGTTACATATAGCACATGGACTACAACTAGACGGGACATATCAGACTCTTCTCTGCTTTAAATATGTAAAACATTAAACTTTATAAACATATGTTTTTTTTTGAGTAAAGAAAACGCTTTACATTTTTGTTTTGAAACATCAGATCTTTTATTTACCTTTGCATTGCACAGAGATGTCCAAACTGCGTGCGCACTTCATTCAGGAGGTGAGGCGGATTAATGAGGCTTGATTGACAGTTTGAGGATCCAATGGAGTTAGTAGGTTTTGTCACAAGCTCTTTAAAATCATTTTCATTCGTTAAATATTTGTAAAACCCACATACCAGCGTAAATGGTGACCTATTTTTTTTTTTTAATAACTAGTGCTTCATGTTTGACTGAACTGTACAATTGTGCTTATATGTTGTTCAATAAATATTATTTTATATAAATATGTCCATTAAGTAATATGGATTGAGTGAACATTACTTTAATACGCCATTAGATGGCGGCAACACTTTACATGAGAATTAGTCAGGGAGTCACAAGAGACTTTTAAATTGAAAGGAACTTTTTCAAAAGGAAGTTGTTTTAGCGCTGTGGTGTTATGGATGGAAAATTCCCAAAAAAAGACAAATACAAAGATCGCTTACCTCAGCGGACATTCAAACGGACTTGTTTAAAGGATGTAATATTATGGACATCGACTTGATGAATGAATGTAATGCAATATACCAGACAGGTAATAGCTACTCTCTCTCTCTCTCTCTAATACTGTAGAAAATTCAATAGGTTTCAATGAAGCGACTCAACGTTCCTTCGTTACTAGTTCTAAAGTGACATTTTAGAGTTAGCAACGGAGGCTTGGTTTAACTGACAACTTGAGTTTTGAAACGTTTCTTTGTTACTAGTTCTGAAGTGACGTTTTAGAATTAGTAACGGAGGCTTGGTCCAACTGTCAAATTGAGATTTGAATCTGTGGCGGAAGGAAGTAGTGCTGCACAAAAGAGGGTTTTAAAGACACTCCGTTGTTGTTCTTATTTATTTACACACTTGTGCCGTCGAACTGTTGTATAAACGCAATATCACACTCGTAGCCGTGCGATATGGCTGTATATCAGCACGCTGTGATTACCTACGGCACTCGGCCTGCGGCCTCGTGCCTACGGACGAATCACAGCGTGCTGATATACAGCCATATCACACGGCTACTCGTGTGATATTGCTCATATATGTACGCATATATATACACATATATGTACGCATATATATATATACACATATATGTATGCATATATATATACATATATGTACGCATATATATACACATATATGTACGCATATATTTACACATATATATACGCATATATGTACGCATATATATACACATATGTACGCATATATATACACATATACGTACATATAACATAGGAAAACGGCCAATTTTATATATGTCACATATATTAAAAACCTATATCAAAACCTATATTGAAACATATGTTTATATAGGTTTTTTCCATGTGGGAATGTTCAGACTTTGTCTAAACTTCATCTCTACTTTGCCTGGACTTTGTTCAGACTTCGTCCCTGGACTTTTCATATACTTTCATCCTTACTTGACCAGCACAAATCCAACAAGTGTTATAATACCAAAGCAAAAGTCCTAGAAAATTACTGCTTAACAACATTGTTCTACGATGTTAAAAATAAATAAATAAATAAATCTTAAAATGGAGATTAAACAACAGTGTCAAGCATTGTAAGAGCAAGGAAAAAAATAAAAAAAGAAATTTAACAAAAGTTCATGATTACATGATTTATTGGAATAAATGAAATATTAAATCATGATTCAATTATTATAAATTAATAAATGAATACAAAGAAAATTAAACAACACAGATGCATGGTTATACTCTCAAACACACAGAGGTTGCTATTGAAAATCCTTAGATCCTTTATATCCCTTTAATACTATAAATTGTAAATGCCACTGACACATTGATCAATAAAATATCAGTTGGACAATTAAACAAGCAATCTTATGTAGGCCTATATTATGCGTTTTATGTTGGTAATTCATGACTTTCAACTCAAAGACTTTCAAAGAAAAGAAATAAGATGATTACAAACCTTGTCAAAACTGACCACTTTTGCACACCACTTAGAAAAGGCAATCTATAAGCCCTTTATACATAAAGCCAGCTTAAAGGAAAAGTTTCTACTTCTCTATTTTGCAGGTGCAGCTGTGGGCTCTGTGGGTCGCCTCTATACGCCAATGGGTTTTGACAGAGGTGAAAATATATGGTTGTAGAGGGTAACCACTGTCACGGAACAGCCACCTCCCATAAAACTGGCCCCACGAAAACCATCTACGCATTACTGAGCCATCTGGCGACAATGTTTAGTTTCACACCCTCACAATTTCACATGACTTGTGTGTTGATATGGGGAAAGCTTTCCCTGCAGATGACCAAATGACCACCTCAGAGTGAACAGCATGTCCCTATGTGTGATAGATAGATAGATAGATAGATAGATAGATAGATAGATAGATAGATAGATAGATAGATAGATAGATAGATAGATAGATAGATAGATAGATAGATAGATAGATAGATAGATAGATAGATAGATAGATAGATAGATAGATCAATAAATAAATAAAACTTTCTAGTAACTTTCTAGTAAGACATTAACATTTCAGTTTGGAGGATTCTGTCAAATCAATCTTTGAATGTTGTCATGTGTTTAAATGACACAAAACACTGTGATTTCAAATTAAATATGTTTTATCATACAATAATAAACAAAAACCTCTAAATATATAAATGATATATAGTCCAACAGCCCTGGGACTTGTTTTTATAACTCCACGTTATTAAGTGACAGGTTACCCCGCTAGAAATTTTACGTTCCCAGAACATTCTCAGAATGTCCACTGGTATTAAGGACGTTGTCTAGTAACGTTTCCAGAATGTTCAGAGACGGTCACGATGTGGAGTTCTTTTAAGGGTTGGGGGACGTTATTTGGCGGACCTTCAGGGAACATTCAGGACGTTCTAGGAATGTTTAGGGGACTACTGCTATAGGATGTTCTGTTAACTTCCCAAATGTCATCTTTGTAACGTTCTCACGCGACCATAAAATAACCAAAATAGAACATCCTCCTAAACTCATATCGGGAACGTTATTAAATGACCAACAGAGGACCATGTGGCAACATTCAGTTAATGTCCCAAATATCCTCATTGTAACATAAAACATAAAATTAACCAAATTGGAATGTCCCCCTAAAATCATATAAGGATCCTTGAACTGCAGCACTTTCATTAGCAAAAGAGGACGTTTTATGTCCCAAATGTTCTGTAAAATGTCAGAAAATGTCACTTTTAGACAACTTTTAAGCAAAGTTGCACAAGGTCCTTACAACGTCGCCTTCTACGTGGGTGTTTTATACAAAATAATAAAGTTTGAAGTCACCGTTATATAGGTGAGCATTTGCTTTAGATGGGCTCTTGATTCTTGACATTTAACATTAGATAAGTTTGTTATAGGAAAAAATGCAAGAGACATTCTGATCAATTGAATTGGGTTATTTAGTTATAATAATCCAATCATCATGGAATGTCCTGATTCACTAATCATCACCAGAGTCTAAACCATGAGTCTATTAACTGTTAGTTTTGCATGAATTAATGCTTTTTTTATTATTATTTATTATACAGACAGAGTTTTGAGCAGTGTCTTTTAGACTCATACAGACATCATGAATCAGCGTATGATCCTCAACAATAGTGACACTAAACAAAAATCTTTTTTTTTATGATTTTAGTAGCTTGTTTTGTGATGCTCAGATTTAATGTTTATCTGAAAATTTTGTCACCATTGATGAGGATCATACGCAGAATCTTGATGTCTGTGTGAATCTACATGATGTTGTCTGAATTTGACAGTGATAAAAACTTTTTTTTTTAAATATCAAAGCAAACCCGGATATTATGCTGTATCATAGGACTACAGCAACATGAAAGAAAATACAATATTCAGAGATTGGCGAATAAGATCACTGTATGATTATAAAATCATCAACAAAATCCATTTTATCATATTAGGTTTTTTTTTTTTTTTTTTAACAAATGCTTTAGAATCACACAATTACAACAATTGGTGAAAAAATAAAGTCAAAACGTCAAGGGTCAGGAGCCCAAATAAAGCAAGCGCTTACCTCCGTTACGATGACATCTATACATTTTGATAAAACATCAACACCTTATTAAGAAGATTTGAATGATAGAAATAAAATCGAGTTTGTAATAAGTGAAGATGCTGAGATCTAAAGAGATCTGTTAGTGTTTAATGTTGTTTCTGTTATCTGAGATTTGTGAGGTCACCATTGTGCTGGAGAGTAGAGCCTGTGCTTAAGTCAGTGATGATCCAGAAACACTTTTTTTTTTTTTTTTTTTTTTTTTGCTGCATGTTGCTTTATTTAAAGATAGTAGTAAGTATGTAGTTGCTGATGTTGTGATACAGCAGTTATATTAGCTCATGCGTATGCTGTTGTTGTTGACTTCAGTTGGAACTATGAGGATAAAAAATAGTACAAAAGGACTATACTGTACTGGTTCTGAAATGTAAGTTAGGATAGATAGATAGATAGATAGATAGATAGATAGATAGATAGATAGATAGATAGATAGATAGATAGATAGATAGATAGATAGATAGATAGATAGATAGATAGATAGATAGATAGATAGATAGATAGATAGATAGATAGATAGATAGATAGATAGATAGATAGATAGATAGATAGATAGATAGATAGATAGATAGATAGATAGATAGATGCTGAGAAGTGGTATATACGATCTCTTTGCTGGAATATATGCTGCTCATGTAGACCTCAGGTCTAGGACAAAGGGGCCATGAGATGATGCCTGTGCACACATACCTGACAATCACCCGGTTGATTACTGAAGGGGAGGTCAAAGATCTGAAACATCTGAGTCAGCAGGTAAACAGGAAAACCGCCAGCTTTGCACTGCTAATGCTACGACCTACAGACAAGGCTGTTCAAAACCCTCAATGCAGGAATTAGAACTGGTAAAAAGCCTTTACTTTTGAGATGTCTACCCTCAAGAGTTTCACTATTATTTTTAGAAAATTTCAATTTTAGCTTTTTTTATTTACTGTAACTTAATGCATTTTCTCTGATCAGCTAGCTGTCCTATAATGAAAAGATCAGGTGTAAATGCCCTCCGAAACACATTTGAAAAGGATTTAAATCCGATCACTCAGACTACTTCAGAAGGTGGTCTGAGACAGGTTCCAGACGAAACTGGACAAATTTAAATGCATCTATTTGTTGAAACCACATTTTTACTCCTCCCAAAATGATATATAGATTTTTTTTTTTTTTTTTTTTTTAAATCTAGATTAATCTCACTGTAATCTTGGAATTAATCTAGATTAATCTAGAATAAAATGGCTCATTCGAATTCTGCCGAAAACATTCAGAATATGTGTGCTACCCAAATAATGGCTAAAAGTAATCCGCCATTTTGTCTGACAAAGCAGTCAGAAGTTAGAAGATTAACCTCGGTGGAGTTAAACTTGAAAAAATGTGTATATTGACATCTTTCCGCATTTGAAACAACATTGATTCTCATGTTCATTCATGTTTATTTGAAGCTATAAATGGACTCGTAGTAAGAGATGATCGGTTTACGAGCCTCTTGAGCTGAGGCGCTAGATCAATCTGTCACGACCATAGTCACAACACATCAAAGAGCAACAAAACGTTTTTTATTGTTAGAATTTCTTAAAAAACTACACAGTTTTAAAGCTGGGACTTTGTTTAATATCGTAACCTGCTCTGTCTTATCTGTCGATGTGTTGTCAGTGTCCTCTTTGCTCTGCGATGTATTTGTCACTGTGTGGCCTGACAGCGACACGGCTTGTCGGACAAAACAACAGTAGTCTTTGCGAAGGGTCAATTCGGCTAGGTATACATCCGCGCTAAAATATCAAGGTGAAAGTCATCATAGCTTGCGTAGTATAGACCCAACTCCAACCCAACTTTGAGAATAGATTTACGGTGATATTTTTTTATCGCCCGATAAGAGTCTCACGTTAACGCAGCACGTTAACACCGATAATGGCCCACCACTATATATATATATATATATATATATATATATATATATATATATATATATATATATATATATATATATATATATATATATATATATATATATATATATATATATATATTAGTGGTGGGCCATTATCGGTGTTAACGTGCTGCGTTAACGTGAGACTCTTATCGGGCGATAAAAATATCACCGTAAATCGTGCTGCGTATATATATATATATATATATATATATATATATATATATATATATATATATATATATATGGGCTGCCCGATATATCGCATGAGATTGTCACGCGCATTTCGTCAGAAAAGCCGGTTCCCTGATTACCGCTAAATCGCCATCACCTGCTTTTAAATGGAGCGCCATTTAATAGACAGAACCGTAGATCACTGAAAAGCCACGCAATATCGCGTTCATATTGCAGATGAATCGCCTTCGATAATGAACACGATATTGCGTGGCTTTTCAGTGATCTATGGCTTTGTCTATTAAATGCCGCTCCATTTGAAAGTGATGGCGATTTAGCTGTAATCAGGGAACCGGCTTTGCTGACGAAATGTGCGTGACAATCTCATGCGATATATCGTGCAACCCTTATATATATATATATATATGGGTGGAATAAAAATATGGCAGGACTTTTACTCTCTGACCCCTGGACTTCCCACCTCTGTGTGTATATATATATATATATATATATACACACAGAGGTGGGAAGTCCAGGGGTCAGAGAGTAAAAGTCCTGCCATATTTTTATTCCACCCACTGAAGCATTAATGAGATAAATAAATGTTTCATTGAGTGATGATTGACCATTATTGAAGACACCTGATGATAACAAGCAGAATCCCCAAAGGAGAAAATCGCTATTTTTAAGTTACCATCATCGAGGTCAGGGTTTGTTTTAGTTGAGCTCTTGACCCTTGACTTTTTAATAATAGATTTTGTTTGGTCAGTTTTAACTCCATTAAAACCAACCAAACAAGCAAGCGTGTTGGTTATGTTTTCACATAATCATTATTTGATCTGAATCAATGAACTCATTTAGAGCTCAAACTTAGTTAGATTTACATTATTGATTACATCAGCACTGCGATTCTACAGCAGAAAATCAACTTTATCAATACAAGTTTTTTTTTTTTTAAGTTGTCCTTATCACAAAAAAAAAAAAGTTTAAGACACACACAGACATCAAGAAGCAGCCTGTGAATCTCAACAATGGTGATGCAACATATTCTGATAAACAGATCAACTCTGAACATTAGAAAACAAGCTACTAAAAAGTCACAGAAAAACAGCAAAATTTAAATAGTGAGAATAAAGAAAATTACTAAGACAATTCAGCTCATAATTTTTTCATGCAGCAATGCATGATGGGATGCATGGATGAATTTCGATTGGTGGCACCTAGAATGCATTGCAACATGCTTTATTACTCACTATTGTTGAGATTCACAGACTGATTTTTGATGTCTGTGTGTCTAAAATAAATCTTTTTTGTAATAAGTGCAAAAAAAAAATTGTATTGATAAAGTTGATTTTCTGTTGTAGAATCACAGTGCTGCTGTAATCAATAATTTAAATCTAACTAACAAGTTTGGGCTCTAAATGAGCTCAGTAATTCAGGTAAAATAATGACTATGTGAAAACATAACCAACACCACCTGATCATCTTTTAACTTTGCTTGGTTTTAATGCAGTTAAAATGGCCCAAGCGAAATCTAATATTAAAAAGTCAAGGGTCAAGACCTCAACTAAAACAAACCCTGACCTCGATGATGGTAACTTAAAAATAGAGATTTTCTCCTTTGGTGATTCTGCTTGTTATCATCAGGTGTCTTAAATAAAAATATGGCAGGACTTTTACTCTCTGACCCCTGGACTTCCCACCTCTGCTGATCAGGGATGGGATCCGATCAGTAAAAAGGCTTGAAGTGACCATATATAAATGTGTGTGTATATATATATATATATATATATATATATATATATATATATATATATATATATATATATATATATATATATATATATATATATATATATATATATATTCTGCAATCATACACTATGGGAGTAGTGAAAAGTATTTTTTTTCTTAAGGTGTGTCTTCCAAGCAAAATTAACTTCTCTTCATTTTGTAGAAACAGATATATACTTGCAACGTAGGCGTAAACTCTTTAAAGTTTCAGGGTTAACAACCAGATTTAAATACAGGAGTAAATCCTGTAAATTTTCACTCAGTGTTTGTAGATACCCAACATGACTCACTTCCGAAAATGCGATGATTGACACCATGATAATTATAGGACCGTTATAGCATCTCATGTCGATGGGTTCTTTTGCTGATTTCTTGCACCACACATCTCTGATGCACGTTTACCTATCATTAAAAGGTCATGAAACCCCAGAACACATTTTTTGAGCTGTGAACAGATATGTATAGGCAGCACATCATTGAAAACACTAAAGGTACTCCTTAATTATTTTTATAAGTTGAAATCAGTTCTTACACACTGGGTAGAATTTTTGTTAATGTGGTTGTCATTACCTGAATTGTGAACTGAACTGTGCTTGTTTCAGAATTAAGATTAAAGCTGCAGTAGATGATCTGGGAAATGCTAATGTTAGCCTGCTAGCATTGAAAGCATACGATCCAACCATACCTGTAAATCGCCGTTCAAAGCCACGCCTCATCCAAAACACATGAATATGCACACAAACACACCCACCCGTGACCCACCCACACTGCTGCTCTCGGCAAAGCATCACATGAGACGGCGTTAAACTACCTCATGTCTCAAACCACATAACATTACAATAATAATGAACATGGGCATAGAATACATGGGCATAGAATAATAATGTAAAATCGTCCCCCACACTTTTTGCATGACCTGTCATTTTATTCTTCACTAAAATGAGGCGATCTAAACATTAGGTGGCGCTCACTCTTGTGTAATATATGTTTCATTCATATTGGAAGCCGGAGAGCGCTGTCTCGCAGAAAGTCCAAAACGGTTTCATAGAAATAATTCAGCAATCAGCTCTAGCAGCAGCTGAATAAAATGCAGAAACGTTTTGACTGAAACGTGAAGACAAACACACGATTGCAACAAGATATGGTTTATGTGTGTTTTTCAAGCCATCTCAAGGTATTTATTGTTGATAAAGTATATGAATAATGAAGTGCTAATTGACAACCTTTTTAATGTTTTTGAAAGAAGTCTCTTATGCTCGCCAAGACTCCATTTACTTAAAGGTGCAATATGTAAAATCTTTGCAGTAAAATATCCCAAAACCACTAGGCCAGTGTTATATATTTTGTTCAGTTATGTACTTGCAATATCTCAAATGTTTCCAACTATTTGTAAATTGTGAGAAAATTGCTATCTTAACCAAGGCTCCGAGACGTGTGAGGAGTCGCCTGTCAATTGCGCCATATTCGCATTACCCTCGGTTTCCATTTTTATTTTGTAAAAACCATGGAAACAACAAAGACGCTTTAATATATTACATGTTTTTATTAAACAAGGGAACAACTGTTTTGTTACATTTATAGACAGAAAACTAATTGTTGTTATATAGCTCAACACATTTAGTCTTATTGTTTAAATCAAATTTTCTTGTTTGTTTTTTTTTTCTTTTTTTTTTTGAGTACCATGCTTTACCATGCCTTAGAGGAAAAACACTATTTTGTCAAGTAGCTAACATAGCATAATCAGATGCAGCTTTATTTTTAGTAACAGTAATACATAATTTTCTCCGTAATACAATATGTTTTAAAATTAATTGCATGCCATTTATCAACACAAGCCATCCAGTATTTAATATGATATTCTAAAATCGATCTAGCTTGCTGCAGTGTGTCTCAAACAAGTGTCTCACAGCAGCCGCCAAGCGAGTAACATTATAACATCATTTTCAACACACTCAAATGTATCTAATATGATAAACAGAGCTGTGTTACCACACACTCATGACCGGAAAAGCAGAAGCGGCGCTGGCAACTGTGGCATAATAAAAGTCTCACTCCTCGCTGATCCTTCAGAAATCATTCTAATATGATGATTTGTTGAGGAAACCATGATACATTTATTTTTTTTCTGGATTCTTTGATGAATAGAAAGTTCAATGATTTATTTGCTTTTATTGTCACTGTCACTTTGATAAATTGAATGCATCCTTAATTAATACAATTATTAATATCTCTCTTTTCTATCTCTCTTTTTTTTCTTACCACAAAGTTTTTAATGGTATCATGGTTTCCACAAAAATATGAAGCAGCACAACTGTTTTCAACATTAATAATAATCATAAATGTTTCTTGAACAGCATATTAGATGATTTCTGAAGGATCATGTGACACTGAAGACTGGAGTAATGATGCTAAAAATTCAGCTTTGATCACAGGAAAAAATATATTTTAAAATATATTCACATAGAAAACATTTAACTGTTAACATTGCACTTTTAAACTGTAATACTATTTCACAATATTACTGTTTTTACTGCATTTTTGATTAAATAAATCCAGCCTTGCTGAGCAGAACAGACTTAGGCCTATTTCAATTGTACAATTACAATTGTCCAAACTTTTGATAGGTACTGTATTTTCTGCTTTATTCTGTGAATATAAAAAAATAAAAAAAATCTTAACATTGTATAAAATCTAATGTCTAAATCTTAAATGCACAAGTGTTTTTAGTACATAAATCAATCATAAAATTGTCATAAAATATAGGGAAAAAATGTAGATATTGGTTATTGTTCAGCTGTGTATTTGATTTCTTATTAAAAGCAAATTGATTTCAAATTAAAAGCAAGAGATGAGATATAAAGAAAATATAAATCTATCAATTTGACAAAGGTCAGACAAAGACTGGTATTACACCCAACATTTCTGTCCCCCTCACTTCTAAAATGATGGCTACGCCCCTGATAATGAATGTAAACAACTTAGAGAACTTGTACCGGACTGCTGCAGATTAATTTCATTGTTGATACTGTTTAGATGGAAATGCATAATGCAGAATCTGAGTATGTGAACAGCTCTGGTTAGAACGTCACAGGTTGCCATCTCTTAATACTTAATACAATAGTTATGGTGTGAACGTAGCATAAGCTCATTGTTTTGATTCGGTAGGAACTGTAAAAGGTGGAAGCTGTTTGTTCGCAGTGCTCCGTGACTGAGGACTTGTATAAATTCTGCAAGGCATAAAAAGCGCTGATGATGTATGATGTCTGTGCGAACAGGGTGCGTGAGGAAATGTAAAAACATACACTGACAGGCAGGTAGGACATTGTATTATTGCTTTCGGACTGAATATAAAGATTGGATGAACATTTTAGGGTCCTACACCTTCCACAGACGATATATATTTATAAAATTACATTTAGACCATTTAGCATAGTGATTGCTATCAACCAGTAGCCTATAACAAAAAAAAAATGTTTCTGTAGAGAATCACCTATTGCACCTTTAAGCATTAAACCGAATTTAGCTGCAGTGTGTTTTTTAACTAATCAGTTAAATTAATGATTCAATGACTCTCAAAATGGCAGTCATTTGTTTTGTAAATGAATGAATCAGTGTTGTTGATCGAATCGGTTGAATGAAGGATTCCTTTACTCACACATATGCTGCATCTCATTTCGAAGGCTGTGTTCTCGGGAGGTTGAAGGCTGCATACGTCACCGAGGCGGACTCTTTTAAGAAAAGTAACCTTTAGAAATTACAGTATTTTATCACCTCACGAAGAATAACAGTCAATTTTATAACGATTTCTTTTCTTCAGTAAGACATATTTGCTGACGTATGCAGCCTCTGAAATGGGAAGCAGCTATAAAGACAGTCACTTGTCTCCCCCTACTGGCGTAACGATGTAACCTGCTGAAAAAGTCACAGTAAATTCCCCACGTGTACGGTAATACACGGACACACGTTCTGATATTGCTGAGTTAGATATGTTCCTGGGTCAACATATTTTGTTGATCCTGAAACATTCTAGTCTGAAAATTGAGTCTATTCCTACCCCTAAACCTAACCCTACACATAAGGAAATGATAGATGAATAACACTGATGTAGAAGAACCAGTTCATGATTTTATGCCTAAACTTGACATAATCTGTAAACTTGCCCCTCAAATCTGATTGGCTGATTTGAATGTTGTTCCAGAATCAACAAAAATGTTGACCCAGGAACATGCTGAACTCAGGAAAATCAGGTTATGCTACACGGACTAACAGTCTGTCTTAAACAAACACAAACAAGCAGAGTGATGCAAACTGTGAAAAGCAGAAAATATAAGAGTTATACTTTAGTCTCTAATAGACCAGACAATTATTTTCATGTCCACAAAGATGCACAGATTATTTGCCTGAGTTGTTCAAAAGCATAGCAAGCATGGCACATAAAATATAAAGGCATATATTTACTGAACCTAAATCTAAACCCTGCTCTGAACCACAACATCAAAACTCCGCCAGGAAAAATTGCTAGCCTGTTCGATAGCTTGAATGGGTATCCAGTCGTTAGAAAAAGAGAACATGTAAAGCAAATCCAGAAGAACAAAACATCTATTCGTAATCATCTCCCTGCAGCTGGTAAACAAAAGAATGATTACTGTTACATATTGAAGATGTTATTCCAAACCTGTAAATGTCTCAGAAAAATGTAGTGCAATAAAATGCAATGTAAACAGAGGCTAAACAAACAGAATAACCAACCCACCAAATAAATAAATAGCTAACCAAATAAATAAATAGATTCCCTACATTTTTGTTGCTAATTTGATTTTTTTCTACAACATACTGCCTCTGGACATTTATGATTTTGTAAACTTTTCAGACTGGCATCTCATTAAGGCAGATTATAGGAATTTAAGGGAGTTTGCAATAAGCAATTCTACTACCACATACTGATTTTGCACTGTGTATTACTTTCATGTGTGACCACAGCTCACGCACATCTAAAATACACAAGAGAGAAAAACACCCATTGCACTAGGCTGCTGTAATCATTTAGCAACTTCAGTATCATGATTGCCCCAAGGCCTGTGAAGGAGAGAACACTGCACACTAATAAGTCGGTGTGTTTAGTACCAGAAGTTGATCCCAAGAGTTTTGGGTCAGCCAAGACTCACTGGAGGACAAAAGCAGTATACATGTCCTGGAAAGTGGCTAACAATAATTCATCATCTCCTACATGTGCATCTCACAGCTCTGCACTGTCGTTTTAACCTCACAATTACTGGTGAAGTACAAAGGCTGTTTATACAATTGCACAAACTAACAAAATCTAATTAAAATAATTAAGTGTTTTGGAGTAAAGCATTTGCATTTACACACATGCCTTGGGGTCCAGATTCTTTTCCTTCTCATTAATTTGCTTGCAATGATTAAGTGTTATGCCTTTTTTATGTAGCACAAACTACTTTGCAACTTTCACTCAAAGTTTTAACAGTATCTTAAGAACATAATCAATTTAATCAGTAAATTATCTTTCTTTATGTGATAAAAAAAAATAAAATAATAATAATAATAATAATTTGCTTATTGCCCTTATTGACCTAATTTGCTTATTGCCCATCTCTCAGCGCCCTAAGATAAATATTGTCCTTAATTGGTCAAAATTTAAAAAAAAATAAAAAAAATAATAATAATAATAAAAAATAAAAAAATCAGTTGAAATGCTTTAGTGCTTGTTTAACCTTGTAATACTTATCTAGTTCTGCCATGAAACTCTGACGGTGCAGGGGTGCGTTTCCCGAAAGCATCGTTGGTGAACTATGGTCGTAAGTCCCATTGAACTCTATTGGTAACGATGGAACTTACGACCACTTTGGGAAACGCACCCCAGGCTGGTAGGTCTTTAACTCATTTTGGTAGCAATCACATCATTATCTACACACCACAGCTGATTGGTTGCTGTTGCATCAGTGGCCAATGAGTTTGCTGCTCACACATTCAAATACTTGGCATTATTTGCTGTTAGCAGTCTGCATTATTTGCTGTTAGTTAGCGTGCTTTCGAACCCTCCTTTCCCAGCTCCATCTGTGTGCAGCAATGTCTGTGAATGTATTGGCAGAAGCAAGTCTCGGTACTTGCTCTGCAGCAGCAGCAGCGTAGCAGGGGTGCGTTTCTTTTGCTGCCAAAACAGCCCTGACCTGTCAAGGCATGGACAACACTAGACCCCTGAAGGTGTGCTGTGGTATCTAGCACCAAAATGTTAGCAGCAGACCCTTTAAGTCCTGTAAGTTGCGAGGTGAGGCCTCCATGGATTTGACTTGTTTGTTCAGCACACAGATCTGGGGAACTTGGAAGCCAAGTCAAGGGAATACCATGTCCATGAAAGGATGTACATGGTCAGCAATAATGCTTAGGTAGGTAGTACGTGTCAAAGTAACATCCACATGGATGGCAGTACCCAAGGTTTCCCAGCAGAACATTGTCCAAAGCATCACACTGCCTCCATCAGCTTGCCTTCTTCCCATAGTGCATCCTGGTGCCATGTGTTCCCCAGGTAAGCAACAGACACGCACCCAGCCATCCACATGATGTAAAAGAAAACATGATTCATCAGACCAGGCCACCTCCTTCCATTGCTCCGTGGTCCTGTTCTGATGCTCATGTGCCCACTGTTGGCACTTTCGGTGATGGACAGGGGTCAGCATGAGCACCCTGACTGGTCTGCGGCTATGCAACCCCTTACACAACAAACTGCGATGCACTGTGTATTCTGACACCTTTCTATCAGAACCAGCATTAACTTCTTGAGCAATCTGAGCTACAGTAGCTTGTCTGTTGGATCGGACCCCACGTGCGATCCTGTTGCTGGTTCACCACTGTTCCTTCCTTGGACCACTTTTGATAGATACTGACCACTGCAGACCAGGAACACTCCACAAGAGCTGTGGTTTTGGAGATACTCTGACCCAGTCGTCTACCCATCACAATTTGGCCCTTGTCAAACTCGCTCAAATCTTTACGCTTGCCCATTTTCCCTGCTTCTAACACATCAACATTTAGGAAAAAAATATTCACTTGCTGCCTAATATATCCCACCCACTAACAGGTGCCGTGATGAAGAGAAAATCAGTGTTATTCACTTCAACTGGTCATAATGTTATGCCTGATCGTTGTGTATATATACAATCAAAAATTAAATTAAATTAAAATTAAAAATTAAAATTGATTGAATAATTTTTGGTTCCAATTTTTTTTAGACACTTTGACCTGACCATTTTTCAATTAAGTGTTATCTGTCATAATTAAGATTATTTTTTCTGACACAGTTTAACTCTGAGATCTTGTCATATTTTATTACCATTTTTTAAACTATATGAATAATCTGTATTAATGAATGAAATATTCAAGGTGTAATATATGTGTACACCCCTTTTGAAAAGTAGCAATATCTCAATAAACAATATCTCAATGAACACAAAAACAATTTCCAAAATGTTGACAAGACTAAGTTTAATATAGCATCTGTTTAACTTATAACATAATATAACTTAGATTACACATTTTTCAGTTTTCCTCAAATTAAAGTGATGCAAAAATGAGTTCACCCCACAACAAAAACTACTACATCTAGTAGTTTGTATGGCCTCCATGATTTTTAATGACAGCACCAAGTCTTCCAGGCATGGAATGAACAAGTTGGCAACATCTATCTTTTTCCATTCTTCAGGAATGACCTCTTTTAGAGACTGGATGATTGATGGAGAGTGATGCTCAACTTGTCCCTTCAGAATTCCCCAGAGGTGTTTGATTGGGTTCAGATCAGGAGACATACTTGGCCACTGAATCACATTCACCCTGTTTTTTTTGGGGTTTTTTTCAGAAATGTGTTTAGGATCATTGTCATGTTGGAAAAGTGCACAACGACCAAGGGCACGGAGCGATGGTAGCATCTTCTCTTTCAGTATAGAGCAGTACATCTGTGAATTCATGATGTCATCAATGAAATGCAGCTCCCCAACACCAGCAGCACTCATGCAGCCCACCATAAGGACACTGCCACCATGATTCACTGTACTGTAGGCACCATGCATTTTTCTTTGTATTCCTCACCTTTGCGACACCATACAGTTTTGAAGGCATCAGTTCCAAAAACATTTATACTCTGGAGTGATGAGACCATGATAGAGTCCCAGTAGACTTTATCTTTATCAGCATGGGCCCTGGCAAACTACAGGCGGCTTTTTTGTTCCTGGGCTTTAGGAGAGGCTTCTTTTGTGGACGGCACCCATGCATGCCATTCTTCTGCAGTGTACGCCGTATTGTGTCACGGGAAATAATCACCCCTGTTTGGCTTTCTACTTCTTTAGATAACTGCACTGAACTTGCATGCCGATTTTCTTCAACCCTTCTCATCAGAAGACGCTCCTGTTGAGGTGTTAACTTCCGTGGATGACCTGGACGTCTCTGTGAGATGGTTGCAGTTCCAGCTTTTTAAAATTTTTGTACCACTTTTGTTACAGTATTCTGACTGATAAGTAAAGCTTTGCTGATCTTCTTGTAGCCTTCACCTTTCTGGTGTAAATAAATTATTTTGTTTCTTGTAACATTTCTCTTCCATGTGGTGCCATTGCTGACAGCATAAAATGGGAAGGGGTTTTAACACCCTTTTATAGTCCACTGTCTGCTGGACACCCATGTAATGAATAATTAGACTCACCTGTGGTTGAATTCTTGTTAAATTAGACATTTAGGGGCAGTTTCCCGGACAGAGATTAAGCCTAGTCCTGGAATAAAAAGGCCCTTTAAACTAGATGAACAGAAATCTGCTTTCTCTGTCATGGTTTAAAATAGTCCTAGACTTAGTCTAGTCCTGAGTTGAATAAACTGATTTCCTGGAGGGAGACTAGAGCTACTCCAGGACTAAATTGAGGTTTAAATTAAACCTACCAGGAGGCAGGTTTAACTTCAGATTAAGACGTGTGTGTATGTATGTATGTGTGTGTGTGTGTATATATATATATATATATATATATATATGTACATATATTATATATGTACATATATGTATATATATATATGTATATATATGTATATATGTATATATATATATATATATATATATATATATATATATATAGAATTGTTTGTTTGTTTTGTTTTTTCCTGTTCATTTTATTTAAACAAATTATTTTGATTTAACACCATTGTTTCTGGTTCAAATGTGATCGCATCGTGACTTGAAATGGAACTCACTTGATGTTTTCATTTTGAAATAACATGTTTCAGTCAAGTAACCCAATCAAACAGGATTTTCACTTCCCATCCTGCTTTGCACTGAGCTGAATTGGGAGAGTAAATGTTGGAAAAGTGTTATTTTATGCATTTTTTAGAAAGATGAGAATATGGAGAGACGTCTTACTGTTTAATGTCCTATTATGTAAAAGTTTTTGATATGTTAGATTTTTTTGGAGATTAGATTGTGGTGAAGTGTTGAGCTTGTGCTTGGGTTGAGGACCCCTTGGGTTGCAACACCCCAATTTGAGTAAAACTGAAAATTTTGTTCTCTAAGTTATATTAGTAACCTTACTTTCATGTTATAAGTTAAACAGATGTTATATTAAATTTAGTCTTGTCAACTTTTTTGGAAATTGTTTTTGTGTTCATTGAGATAATGTTTAAAATGTTACTCATTTACGCTGAGCACTGTATATATATCGGTATTTGCTATGTTCAGTAAAAAATAGAACCATTGTCAAAAAAACAAAACAAATAATTCAACTACAAGAAACAGCACAAATAAATACATGAGTGCTAAGATACAAATAAAATAAACAATGCTTTACAGGTCTTTCAGATATCTAACAGCCGTTTAGACTTGCTAAGATGGGCGCTGTGACGCGGCTCTCCACAGTGCGTACAAATTCTCTTTTGTGTCTTACAGTTGAATGTTTAAATTGGAAAAGGTTTAATTTAGTTTAGTTTAAACAGAGATAGCAACGTGAGCTGTTCAGGTCTCACCTGCATTCGCACGCTATCAACATCCGGGTCATAGAGCATTCGGCACTGAACATTTGTTTACAAAGAGTGACTGTTTTGTCCATGTCCTTTTGATCACAATGCATTGGGAAACCGGAATGCGTGTCCATCAACTGAAACATACATTAGCCGAATATGTCTGTCTGTTTTAGTACTTGTAGGTCAGAGTTCTTTTATTTATTTTATTTTATTTTATTTTTTGATTAATTAAATTAAGTGTGATAATTAAATATTACACAGCATTTAGTGTAATGCACTTTTGGAAATTATTTTTTTTATTAAGCACCAAATGTGTAATTTACATTTTCGCATATTGGCATATAGGCATTTATGTTATGTTATGTTATGTTATGTTGCTCTAAAAAATCCTTATAGTTCAGTTTGGCAGTGGCTTGATTAAATTTAGCTGGAGGCATTTTCTCGCCAACAGAGAGAATCCTGGAGACATTTCACTCCAGAGTTGGTAATGAAGACAGCATGAGGATTTGCAGATGTAGATGTAGGTTAAGATCCCATCTGTTGTCAATAAGATGAGGATAAGAGAGACAGAGAAGCATGTTCTGAAGCCACGGATGCTCTTGAAAAGCAAGCTGATGTTAATTTCAAAGCATGCAACTGATTTTCAAAAAAAAAAAAAAAAACCTTTACCCTCGTTGATTACAGGGGTGCATTCACTTCCAGGGGCCCACTGGGTGCACGGAAATTATATTTTTCAAATTATTTGTGTATATATGGGAGTTTACAGCAGTGACAACAGCATTCTATAACCGAATTTACACCCAGAAATTATCTGGACTACTGCATTTTTGGGGAAACCCTGCTGAATGAACGGAGCCGAAATGGACAACTTTCTACAGCGTCATACAGTGCGAAAGAGCCGCTTTGCGCTGCATGTGGGCTCAGTAGGCTAACTTACAAAAATATGGATATAATCTGCATCATCTTAAGGTCAACTGTGTTCCATTGGTGCTGCTTTAAAGTCTCAGTTTTAATTTCAGGGAAAAAAAATTATATACAGAGAAGAAAAAAAAAGAAAAATAACAACAACAACTGGAATTAAACTTCAAGAGGCAATGGTTTAATTAAATAAATATGAGCACTTAATGTTCATCTCTGAATAGCCCATATTTATGCCAAGTGATTGTTTTGATACTGCTGATGAATAAAGCATTCTTTGTTTAATTTATGGTGTTAATATACCATACCTGTAAACTCACATTTTCATTTCATATTACCTCTGTATAATGCATGTAATAACGTAGTGCTGCAAAGTAATGTCGCAACGCTGCTTCATTTATGTAACCACTTACAGTAACAGTTACTGGCAAAGAGTGAATTTGCATATTATCCTAAATTTGATCTATATATTTGTTGTAAATGTGAAGGCTGCAGTCCATAACCAATTACCGTAACCGTAATCAATTTTTGAGCAAGTGCATAACCAGCCAGTGATCAAAATTATCTCCTTACCTTAGCTCGATTCACAATGGTAAGCTTGTAATAATGTTTTATAATAAAATTGGTACTGGTGGGTTTCCGCTGGAAATTCAAGCATGCAGCCTTTTGTCTTTGCGTCATTATGTCACGTCTGTAAACAGAAAGAAGGAATCCCAAATAGTAGGCTATATAGCATTTATAGCCTTGCCTTACAACAGCTGGATTATTTAAACTTATCATTTTGATAGCGGATTGTTATCCAGAAAGGTCCAAATGACAATCATCAGTGACAACTGGAGATTAACCCGTAGTCAAAAGCAAAAGACTTCGGAAGGTGGAGTGGCTACAGAAATTGAAATCTACAGGTAACGCTAATACACACTAAATACACATAGTCACACAATACTTATGTTGTTAACAGTTTGCATGGTTTGACATGATCCGAACTAAGCAATCATTAGATTTAATCACCATTGGCAGCACAATTTATTGTAGGCCTAATGCTTTTTTCTCAGTTGGTCAGAACAAAAGTGGCAGAGTCAGGCAGACATGTTACTTACTTGTTCAGATGACATTTTCCAGTGAAAATTCTTATTTTGGTCATATAACCAAGACATAGAATCTGTGATTCCAAAGTACAGTATCCACACTAGTGTATAGTCACTTTAGCTCAACCAGTTTAAGTGCACCATTGATTTGTATTAAGTTTGTGTATGATTATTCTTTTTTTTTCTTTTTTTTCTAAAGGATATGGATATGGATATATCTCCTATTGATCTGATCAACATTGAGAGCTCATTTATATTTATTTATTTATTTTATTTTATTTTATTTTATTTTAGGGGTAGGGTAGAGGAGCCTACCATAATGCTGTAGCCCAGGGGCCTCTGGTTATCTTAAAGGGCACCTATTATGCCCCTTTTTACAAGATGTAATATTGGTCTTGGGTGTCCCCAGAATGTATTTGTGAAGTTTCAGCACAAAATACCCCACAGTTAATTTATTATAACCATTTGAAAATGTCATTTTTGGGGCCTTTTTTAAAAAGAGCTGTTTTGGTGTGTACCACCTTAAATATAAATGAGCTGCATATCCCCGCCCTGCCTTTGGATGAGGGCGTAACTTGCATACGGTAGAAGCAGAATGGCTGAGAGTGAGAGACCCGCTGTTTTGTATGGCATTCAGCCGTACATGTTTGAACCGGAATCAGACCCAGATGATGAAGAGACTCCGGCAGAAGAAACACAATTGAGAATGGAGCAGGACGTCTCTGAATGGTTATTTGATACATTTATGTACTTACAGAGTTTTAATCGTGTCCCCTTTGCAATTATGGATGTGCAACACACACACACACACACACACACACACACACACACACACAGTGATAACGTTCGCGCAATTTTTTGAAACTACAAACACAAATACTGTGATAACGTTTGCTAAGTACGTTAGATACACACTATACAAACAAGGTTTAAATTATATACACAGACATTCTACGACGACGACAACAACTTTAGACGCATTTGTTATTGAATTGGCTGGCATCGACTGAAATGACTATTTGCTCAAAAAACATTAAATACACTTACTACTTCTGGAGGTGACGTTGGATCGCGAACAGTAGGCAACGATCCACACTTGAGGATTAACTTTGAAGCAAGACCTGCTTTGAATTGACCCTCGTTCTCAAAACAGTCACTCACATGATTCGTGCAAACATAAACGTATTTTGGAATTTTGAGTGGCGCCTTTCCTTCGTAAATAAAATCCATCCACTGCGTTTTCAGTGGCTCTGATGTCGGAAGTAAGTGAAAACTACTATATTCATTATTACATCCCACAACAGAACACTTATGTTTCTTAGGAGACATTACCGGCTGTCGTTGAAACAATGGAGGATGGTTGACAGGTCACCGACGGCGGGGTCTATGCCAAAACCAGATTGTCAATCAAACCACGTGGGTGGGGCTTAGCGCAATTCTACGTCACAGTGAGAGCAATCTTAGAACAGGGTGTTCTGAGACAGTGCTTATGAATTATCGAGATTGTAAAAAAAACACTGGGTGGATTTTTCTCATTCTAGGGTGGTTTTGCTCACACACTGCCAACACACATTTATGGTCAAACACCATGTAAACGTGAATTTTGCATAATAGGTGCCCTTTAAGGCGACCTGGTAGATCATACTGTACAAAATTCCAGTTTTGGCTAAATATAAAAACATGAAAAAATACTGTGAAACTTTAAAACTTTAAACTGTGTAGCTCTTCCACTTAAAACTTCTATTTACAAATTTTATGTCAGATTAGTCCCTTAGCCTTATTACCAAACCAAGCAGTTGATTGTCTTCAATCTCCTGCACAGCATGGGACTCATTGTGCCCAAACAGATCCCCACAATAACATATGTATTTCAACCTTGAACACAGAGAGTGCTTGGGGTGTCTTCATTCAAATATGACCGGAGGGAGACAAAAAAAAAAAAAAAAAAAAAAAGATTAATTCGTGATTGGGATTAATAAATTCACTCTATACATGCACTAATTGAAAGGAGAAATGCAAGTTAAGCCATGTGACCATTAGACTAAAGATAGGATAGAGGTGGTTGTATTTGGTCTGCTGGAAAATGCGTGTTTTGAGTCCAACAGTTACATGCCATAAACTGAAGCTTTAAACTTGATTTCATGTTGTCAAACCTATTGTTTCAATTGATTTCCCCAGATAGTAATTCCTTGAATTATTATTGATTATAAACTGTGGCTTTAGAAACATTTCTCTGTTTATTTGAGCTTCTTGAACAGCAACAGCAACATACAACAACCAGAGATGTGTTTTTGGGGCAGGAAGGTCTGTTTGTCAGTGGTAGACAGAAACTATTTTGGTAACACTTTAGATTAGGGAACACATATTCACTATTAACTAGGAGTTTTCCCTCAATAAACTCCTGGAGGGAGGAGCCAAGGTGTAGGCATGGCCGACGACCACCGCAGGACGACCAACAGAGACAGAGCCAATGTCAGGGGATCCCAGGGTGAAGATGGAGAGCCGATGGAACCGAGCAACACCGCTGGCACTGAAGACCTAGGTGGGCCCGCGGTGATGAGCGTCCAAGGTGGAACTAGAGCACCCGAGGACTGGGGCGGAGCCGGTGTGACCGAGGACCAAGGCGGACGGAAGGCTCGCAGGTCCGTGGTGCATGCATGCAGGGAACCCGGTGGAGCCATAAAGCTGAGGGTCTCTGGTGGAGCCAAGTATGCGAGGAGCCAAGGCAGAGCATATGGGCCAAGGTGGAACGAGGGGATCAGAGGCCGGAGACGGAGCCACAGGATCCTCTCGCTCAGGCGAGGCTGGTGAGTGCAAGACCTGAGGCTTATCCTCGCTGCAGGGCATCATGGGGATAGACGAAGGGCTGCAGGAAACCAGCTGAGACAGGTTGAGGCAGTGTTGAATAGTGGAGGTGGGAGAGAGAGGTTGGGAGGGATCAGTGATAACAGTATACAGTGTTTAGAGGGCAATGATTCAGTTTCTGTGCTGGTTAAAACCAGTGATGATGATGGAAGTGCAAATAATTCAGGGTGGGAGGCAGTATTTCAGTGTACCAGTCTATAAGCCAGTCCTCACCAGTATCAAACGCCACGAAAATTCCCACAGGAACGGCTGTTGCCAGCTGACACCTCTGGTCAGACTCACATTGGGGCTACGGCTCTGGGGCATTTGTGGGTGCTGTCATCACAGGCTCCGTGCTCACAGTGGGGGGCTCTGGCGTTGTCATGTCCGTGGTGTGGGGTGTTGGTGGGCTGTGCTCTGGGTTTGGTTGCAAGATGTCTGTGAGATGTGGTTGGATGAAGCTGCTGTCATGCTCCGCTTTGCCTACTAGGAAATCAGATCCATTCATCCACAGCGCAAAGTCGATGTAACTTTCAAGGGCAGGTATCGCCACAGGGCATGATGAAGCGGAGATCTTCATCCAGACCACACCGAAATCCCTCCATCAAACAGACGTCGTCACAGGTGGCTTGATGGCAGATGTCGAGGAACTCCTCCACATATGCTTCCAGGTCTCTGCCATACTGGAACATAAATTTTAGATGTAGATGTTTATAATGTGCTAAACAGTAATGTTTCATGGAGTAAATGGTCTCTGTAAGTGCTGTGAGTTTGAGTTACTTACGATGTGCATTTGAAAAGCAAAAAGCACCAAATATTATGTTTTTACTTCAAACTCACTTTATAATGTCATACTGTAAGTGTTTGAAATTTAATTTGGGATCTGAAGTGGCTTCTTATCACATAATGAGGCAGACAGTATATCATTTTGAAGTATTCTATATATTATTAATGTTATGTCGATTAGAATTGCGTAAAAAAAAAAAAAACTTTATTCGGTAAGACTTTAAATAACTGCACAATATGAATCATTAGTTAAGCATTAGTAAATAACCAATCCATCATTTATAAAGCATTAATAGACATTAGTAAGCAGTTTATAAATACTGCTATAAATGCCTTGTTCTTGATTTATAAGCATATCTATATTGTGTTTAATGGAAGCAATCTCCATTTCTTTGTTTGGTCCAGTCATCTGTCACACAAGGTTGAAGGAAGAACAAGAAGATGATCAAGTTTCAAAAATCTTTAATTATCCACATAAAAGGCAATCCAAACAAAATTCAATTATGTTGTGCAAACATTGGAAACCTTTTCTTTGTACTTTTGTTAGATAAATAAGGTTCAAGAGAATTAATAAATCACAGATACTTGATTTTATTGCATTTTACAAAATGTCCCAACTTTTCTAGAAATGTGTTTACTAAAAGTATTATACACATGCTGTTCACTTTATTTAAACAACTTATTTTGATTCAACACCATTGTATTAGGTTTCTGGTTCAAATTCAATTGCTTCATGTTAAATTAAGTTGAAACAATTACCTTTTGACTTAACTTGATGTTTTCATATTAGAATAACATGTTTCAATCAAGTAAACCCAACCAGGACTCAATCAAACAGGATTTTCACTTCCCATCATGCTTTGCAAAGGGGCTGAACTAGGAGTGTAAATGTTGAAATAAAGTGTTATTTTAAGCAGTTTTTAGGAATATGAGAAAATGGAAAGACTTTTTATTGTTTACTGTTCTATTATGTTGGTATTTAAAAGTTTCTGTTAATTAAAAGTTTTAGGGTTACCATTGTGGTGAATTGTTGCACTTGTGCTTGGCTTGAGGACCTGCTCACAAAATTTCAAAGTACTTTAATAAAAAAGTAATCACTATGGTAATGCTCAGAGTTACATTTCCCAAAAGCATTGTACGTCTATGTTAATTGTAAAACCATTGCCCCCAATGGACATATGATCAATTTAGGCTTTACAATGTTTTTCTTATTTATTTATTGCTTTTTATTTATTTTATTTTAAACGAACACAATTGATTCTAGTTAATTTAACATGGTTGATTCTATTGGATTTTACTTGTCTCAATCATGTGGAACCACTGTCCATGATTGAATTGAGTAAGTTGGACATAACTATTTTACATAGATTCTTCCTTAGTCAGTTGTTTTGTCACAACTCAATGATTTTGCATAGAGTAAAAATAAACCTTTAATGTTAATATAAACTAAGTTGGTTGTGTGGAACCACTGTCCATAATTGACTTGAGTTAGTTTAAAGTGTCATTTTTTTGAGTGCATTTACTGGAGTAATGTTTAATTTAGGGTACTTTACTTCAATTCACATAAGATTTGTTCACCACTTCCGTCTGCAGTAGTGTTCAGAAAACTTGTTTGAATTCAATCATTATTTTTACAATTCCATCTTGTGCCGCTAGTATTGCAAAAATTACACACCTCACCTTTAATGCAGTTGTATGTTTATGGAGGAGAGAGAAAAAAGAAGCCTATCTCCACTATGCAGAAGGCTCCAGAGAATTTGATTCCTTTTCATGTGTCAGAATGAAGGTGTTATTCTCCTCCTCAAGGTTTTTATCACTTCACAGGCCCTGACAGCTTCAAGCTGCTTTCTCAAGAACATTCATAAACAGCATTACAGGACACATTGAGAAGAGAGAAATGGGAAGTGAAATAGGAAGAGGGAAACATCAGTTGTTTAAATATTCTGACTCATGTCTTTATTAAATCCATTTCATTATCTATGCGAACACAATGTTATGTTAACATGCATTAAGGATTAGAGTAAAGAAATTTGTTGACATAGTTTTGTGTGTGTGTGTGTGTGTGTGTGTGTAACAGAGAGAGAGAGAGAGAGAGAGAGAGAGAGAGAGAGATGAATGATTTCCTTTCCTCTTTGCCCTTCTTCTCTTTTTCAATTTACCCTGACAATGAATTCAAAGGGGGTTTGTGCCGTTAAGTCCTGAACAAAACTAATCCGACATTTTTGACACCTGTTTATGCTCCCGTATCCATCACCAATTCTTTGGACTAAAAATGCTGCTTGAAAGGTTTTTCATGACATTGTGTATATTGTCATTCATAACCAGAAGTTCAATATAATGGCAAGATAAGTCCAAAGCAATTGGCCTGCAGAACTTCCACAGAATCTCAACACATTAAACAGGTTTCATTTTTTTCATACATAAAGGTTTAATAATATTACTTTCACGGGCCAAGCAGACAGGTTTGATGTGCGTCTCAGTATAGAAGTTTCTGTGAAACACACCGTAGCCTGCTTTCCCTCATCACCATTAAAGCATGTCAGAAGCAGAGCTTAAGCAATAACATGGCAGACATACACAGAGTAATTCCTCACATCAGACACATGACCTGCACCCCAGAATGTAAGGAGATTAGTCAGGCACGTGTATTTGCATTTGTGTGTTTATTAGGAATGTTCCTCTCTGCCTTATCTGCATGTAATGTTAGCTGACACTGAGCTAGATGGCAAAGATCGATCTTTGCTGGAAATACAGAGTTTCATAGGTGTGTTACATGAACATGCAGAGCGATAGCAGATGGCGGAGTATTAAAAACTTATTTTCGAATTTCAATAGGAGTACAGAAAAAAGCATAACAGGGATTAAAGAAAATATTTTCTTTTTCAAAAAGAAAAAAAAATTCCAATTAGATCATTCTACAATAATTGATCCTCTTTTGATGTAAAGTCAAGAAAAAGGCTTTAAAGATGTCTGACCCTCTTCACGGCGAGTTTCAACTGTTGCCACCAGGGAGATACTATAGGCTATAGGTAACCACGAGTGACAAGGAAAGTTTACCAAACTTTTGTGCCCAGTGCTGTCAAAAAATGTTTTTATTATTATTATTTTTTTTTATCATGTGTATTTGTGATGTACTGTGAAGTCAGAGACAATTTTAACCCTATTATGCACAACTCTTTCTACATACACTGTGTATACTGCAGAATTTCAAAGTCTCTTATGCTCAGCAAGGCTGCATTTATGTGATCAAAAGTACAGTACAAACAGACATATTGTGAAAGATGTTTTCATTTTTTATTGATATTACATATTTTACCAAAAAATATTCAGAAATTTTTGATATATTTTTACTAGTGGGTGCAGGACACTATAGTTAATTTATGTAAGTGAGGATAGTAAAATAAAGTAAACCGTGACATATTATACTCTACCAGTAAAACTACCAGTAAAATTTATAAAAAAATGTGGAACCAAAAGACACTTTGACCTGACCTTGTTTTGCTTAAGTGTTATCTGACATAATTAATTTTTTTTTTTTTTTCTGACAGTTTAACTCTGAGATCTTGTTATATTTTATTACCATTTTTTAAACTATAGTGAATAAACTGTATTAATGAATGAAATGTTCAAGGTGCCTGAATAAATTTTGGTTTGACTGTATATTTTAAAAATTGAATGCTCTCAGTGTCACATGATCCTTCAGAAATCATTCTAATATACTGATTTGCTGCTTAAGAAACATTTTTTACAGTTGGTTCCTGAAGAGAGGACTAAGTTATACAAGAATTATATTCAGTGACTAAAGCTTTGTAGTGCTTTAAAGCTGAACCTACACTGACTTCCACTGACTTACCCCAGAAGATATTCGGAAGCATGACCTTGAAAAAAGAAACATTGTAGAATTGGTAAATGAATCACCAAACTGTAATTATAAATTAAAAAAAAAAAAAGAAAAGAAAAGAAAAGAAAAGAAAAGAAAAGAAAAGAAAAGAAAAGAAAAGAAAAGAAAAGAAAGGACATGATGTGTGGCCAAATATGGTGTCCCAAACTTGAAATTTGTGCTCTGCATTTCACCCACCCAAGGGCACACACACAGCATTGAGTATTGAACACACAGAACATTTGGCAGCCTTTTTTGCTGCAGTGCCCAGGGAGTGATTGGGGGTTCGGTGGCTTGCTTAAGGGCACCTCAGTTGTGGGTAAAGAGTGGAAGAGAGCTGTTCATTCACTCCCCCACCTACATTTCCTGCCGGTACTGAGACTCAAACCCATGACCTTTGGGTTACAAGACTCTCTAACCATCTCTCTAACAACTCTCTAGATGTATCAGATATTAAACTGATATGAACAGATACTGCACTTGATCTTAGCCAAAAGGCCGAGAAGCGACATCCTGCTGTATATGATGACATCCTTCTCAGACTGACCATATGTCTCTGTTTAGTAGAGGGCACTGCTCATTATTGCAGCCTTGAGTTATCATTTCTGTACTATTACTTTCATACAAATATTGCCAACTGGATCAGAATAGATGACCTTTAAGAATGAACACCAGAGCATCATCATATCATCATTTACTAGAATTATTTGAGGAGAACCAGTGTTTTGCATTTTACTCTCAACAATCTTTGCAGTTAGGAATATGTTGACTACATTTAGAGATCTAGAGATCACCTTTATCTTGCACATTCTTGTGGAAATGGATGCAGGAACTAACCATATGAAATTGCAAATGACTAAGCTATTCATAATTTTTATTAGCCTTTCTACAACCCTTTTGAAAATACCATATTTAGTACAGAGTCTCTATATTAGAAAATCACTGTCTGAAACACACAATGATATTTTCATATATTTATTGATCACCCTGTGTAGCTTGCGGTGTTTTTTTCTTCCTATATTATCAATGCTTTACATTGCATAGAAAATCAGCTAATGGAAAGCGTCATGCTTTGTCTTGGTTTAAATATTTTTCCATCAATTTCCACAAAACTTTTTAGGTTAATCAAGTTGGATTCCTTTGGCCATATCCGTGGAAATTTGAACATTTCAGTTAACTCAAAATGGAGTTTTCCAGGCCTAGAATGTTAATGAAAATTATAAAATCTTAAAAATCATAGAAACCTCATGTAAATTTCCATTTCACATAAATAATCAGCTCAGCAAAATATTTCATTTGGTTAGATATTGCTCTTATTTTAAGAGTAAAGCTTACTTCCATGGTGAAATTACTTTATGTTAAAATCTGAATGATGTTAACAATTCAGCCTGAATCAGAATGCATCATGAAAATGCCATGGAAAAGTCATTGAAATTCATTGGTCAAAAATAAATAAAAAATCATGATATGTTTAATACATTGTGTGTAACATTGCTAACAAAAATAATAAAATAAAATATAACAAACCAAAACTTTTATACTGTCTGAGATGTTCATAAAGAAACTTTTCACAGTTATTCTATTGTGAACTTTTCCTAAGAAAAAAAAGAAGAAATGGTTTACAATAAACCAAATAACAAAGGGCTTTTCATAAAACCTATATAGAAGTTACTATCACTCTAAAGGCATTTGATCTCTTTTGAGATATTTGATCTTTAAGATGTAGAAATCTTGAGAGGAATTAAGACTCAACAAGGGCAGCCCATCCAACTCTACCTAAGGTAATGCACTTTCATACTGTAGGTACTACCAGCTGAATAAGAGCTTTGTGGCCTTAATGAGCTTGGTAGTTATGTATTAACCTCCAGTATGTACAGTGTTTATAATGGGGTCAGAATCACAATAATGTGTTGCCAAATGTCTGTGAGCTTTTCTTAAGCTAATTGTAGGGAACGAGACAGAGTCTGCTCTTCACTGTGGTGACAGAGCTGCAGAGGGAGGAAAGGGTTTTGCGTGAGGTAGCCGTGCCATAGAATGACACTCCAGCAGACACCCGTGCTAATAGGTTTCATGTGGCTGCCCCTCCACCAGCTCTGAGGGGGATATGTCACACATGAACTCCTTTAGCTGCTCACACTGTCTCTCTCTCTTGCCACTCTACTCCATCACAGTCCCCTGTGCAATTCTCTGTGGGTTTGTGTGTGTGTGGGTTTGTGCTTGCATAAGTGTGCATGAATTTGAGTAAAAGGCTTTTACAAAGGTTAGGCGGAAGTGCTCCACAGGTACAGACTAGAATTTTGATCATACAATTTTAGCTTACGTACCTGTCTGCATTAGTGCCTTTATAATATAAACCTTAATATGGGGTGATTTAGGATCCTAACCCTAGAATAAATTAAGGGAGTCAAGTTGACCTCATAGAGGCCTTATATAAGTGACCTGTGTGCACTTCTAAAATTTTGACTCACTGTTTGTCATAAGTTTTGTCAATATTATTCTTTTTTCTTTCTTTTTCTTTTTTTTTTTTTTTTTGAAACTCCATTACTGAAAATTTTGGTTTGTGAAAGTGCACGCTGAGTCGGTGTGTCCAACTTTTGATTGGTACTGGTCTCATTTTTTTTCAAAAGCAGCAGTAAAATCTGCCCAAAAGCCATGAACAGAAACATTAAAACATAATGTTAGATCTGCTGGTCCTGTCCACAAGATCATAGTGAAATAATCAGCAAAACTGCCAGCAAATGACTCACATACAGTGGGTACGGAAAGTATTCAGACCCCCTTAAATTGTTCACTCTTTGTTATATTGCAGCCATTTTTGCTAAAATCATTTAAGTTCATTTTTTTTCCTCATTAATGTACACACAGCACCCCTTATTGACAGAAAAACAGAATTGTTGACATTTTTGCAGATTTATTAAAAAAGAAAAACTGAAATATGACATGGTCCTAAGTATTCAGACCCTTTGCTGTGACACTCATATATTTAACTCAGGTGCTGTCCATTTCTTCTGATCATCCTTGAGATGGTTCTACACCTTAATTTGAGTACAGCTGTGTTTGATTATACTGATTGGACTTGATTAGGAAAGCCACACACCCGTCTATATAAGACCTTACAGCTCACAGTGCATGTCAGAGCAAATGAGAGTCATGAGATCAAAGGAACTGCCTGAAGAGCTCAGAGACAGAATTGTGGCAAGGCACAGATCTGGCCAAGGTTACAAAAAAAATTCTGCTGCACTTAAGGTTCCTAAGAGCACAGTGGCCTCCATAATCCTTAAATGGAAGACGTTTGGGAGGACCAGAACCCTTCCTAGAGCTGGCCGTCCGGCCAAACTGACCTATCGGGGGAGAAGAGCCTTGGTGAGAGAGGTAAAGAAGAACCCAAAGATCACTGTGGCTGAGCTCCAGAGATGCAGTCGGGAGATGGGAGAAAGTTGTAGAAAGTCAACCATCACTGCAGCCCTCCACCAGTCAGGGCTTTATGGCAGAGTGGCCCGACGGAAGCCTCTCCTCAGTGCAAGACACATGAAAGCCTGCATGGAGTTTGCCAAGATGGTGAGAAATAAGATTCTCTGGTCTGATGAGACCAAGATAGAACTTTTTGGCCTTAATTCTAAGCGGTATGTGTGGAGAAAACCAGGCACTGCTCATCACCTGTCCAATACAGTCCCAACAGTGAAGCATGGTGGTGGCCCATCATGCTGTTGGGGTGTTTTTCAGCTGCAGGACGACTGGTTGCAATCGAGGGAAAGATGAATGTGGCCAAGTACAGGGATATCCTGGACGAAAACCTTCTCCAGAGTGCTCAGGACCTCAGACTGGGCCGAAGGTTTACCTTCCTACAAGACAATGACCCTAAGCACACAGCTAAAATAACGAAGGAGTGGCTTTAAAACAACTCCATGACTGTTCTAGAATGGCCCAGCCAGAGCCCTGAATTAAACCCAATTGAGCATCTCTGGAGAGACCTAAAAATGGCTGTCCACCAATGTTTACCATCCAACCTGACAGAACTGGAGAGGATCTGCAAGGAGGAATGGCAGAGGATCCCCAAATCCAGGAGTGAAAAAACTTGTTGTACCTTTCCCAAAAAGACTCATGGCTGTATTAGATCAAAAGGGTGCTTCTACAAAATACTGAGCAAATGGTCTGAATACTTAGGACCATTTTTCTTTTTTAATAAATCTGCAAAAATGTCAACAACTCTGTGCTTTTCTGTCAACATGGGGTGTTGTGTATACATTAATGAGGGAAATATATATATATATATATATATATATATATATATATATATATATATATATATATATATATATTTATTAGCAAATGGCTGCAATATATCAGAGTGAAGAATTTACCCACTGTATACTGAATTATTTTTAATTGTTTTTTTTTTATTTTTTTTTTTTATTATTATTTATTTTATATGTTTCTGTTGGTGACTTTCCAATTGCTTTTTGTCTGTTTTCCCTTGTTTCCTAGTTTGTCTCCTCTAAAAAAATATATATATATATAAAAAAAAAATAAATAAAAAAAAAAAAATAAATAAATATATGGCACCAATCACATTGAAATTCTGCTAACACAAATATGACATCTGCAAGCCATTATATGTATTCTACAAATAGATATTATGTACATTGGAATGAAAAATGGATGTTGTTATTGACTTAATGGAGCACATGCATGTTTCATTAAAGGTCAGAAAAGGAGGAATAATATGCTCTAGGTTCAGTGTCATGTGTCTGATTGCTTTGGAGAGTAGAAGGATGAGGGAAAGATGGGAATGGGGTTGAAAGGAGGGAATGAGTACTGCTAGAAACATGAATGGATTTGACCTCATAAAACCCTTGAAGCAGTCTCAGGTTTCTCATTAAGACTGAGTGAAGGGAATCATCAGCGCAATGGGACAGCAAAATCATCTTATTATTGAATGATCTATGCAAGTACACAGTTTAAGCATCTATATTAGAAGTAAATTTGATGATTTATATGTCATGATTACACAATGAGCTTATAATTGACCTTGGAGGAAACAAATTATTATTGATGCAGCGCTGTATAAAAATCACTGAGAAGCCAATGGTGGGTATTCACAAGGTTAGCATAAAACCAGAGCTGGAATCTGTTGTTATTAATTATTTGCACTCAGGTTTACTGTGCCACTCTAAACTCACAGAGCTGTTTGGTGACTCTGGCACATTGTGTTGTGATTGCTTGGGGGGTGAGGTGGTGGGGGTGGTGGTGTCGGTGGCGGAGGGGGGTTGATACTGCCCAACAACAGACTCATTATTCCCAATTATGCCTCCCCTAACATCCATCATAAAGTCCTGTTGTAAAGCATGTGGAAGGCCCATTAAAGGGTGCTATTAAAGAAGTCCACATGGGGTTGATGGAGATAGAGTGTGGGCTGAGTAGTGGGGCTAAGGAACGCTAGCTAACGGTACCCTCTGGGCTCCTCTGGAAAGTTTTACTGCTCCTGTGTGGAGGATTGAGGTAGTAAGGCTGGCTTGAAGATCCACAGCACACCAGAGGCACAGTGGGCTGGATTTATGGCTCGATCAAGTTTAGTTTCATAATTAGGAACTCGGTCCTTGGAGTACTAAGATATTGTGCACATTCTAATATGTTCTGAATTATTCAGTGAGTCATCAGTTATTTTAGCTTTAAGGTGACGCCATTCCATAAGTTTGTGAAGAGGGCATGAAGGTTGTCTCATGGGGTAAGAAATATCTTTTTCATAAAAGGTGCAGTGGAACCAGAATAACGGCCGTTTCACAACATACGCTTGTGCGGAGCATGAGCAGCGTATTTCTTTCAGCATGCATTTTAACAAATTAGCGCATTCACACCAGGAGCAGGAGCAACGCATAAGCATGAAAAAGGAGCGTCGCGTGAGCAGCCGTGAAGCGAGGGTTTTGTTGCCAAGTCTATTTTTGCTGCGCTGCTCATGCTCAATTAAAGTAAAAGCACACTTTTGATGGACAACATAAATATGATTTCACATAAAAATTGCTCAAATATGCACACACTGTAAAAAAAAAAAAAAAAAATCTGTAGTTTTTACAAAATAATTTTGGCAGCTGTGGTTGCCAGAATAATTTTGTAAAAAAATACAGAAAAACTGTAAACATATTATAGAACAAACTGTAAATTTTACAGTATAAAACTGTAATTTAAGAAAATTTGAATGTAAACCAATAAATTCAATAATGCACACCACTACTAAAATCTGTTTTATACCTTTAACATATACTGACAACCACCATAATAATGCTGGTGGTAAAAGAGAAAGCCACTTATAAAATCAGAGTTCATCACAAGTAGCTTTTCCATGAGCTAAAGTATATATTAAACACTTGCAGTCTGTATAATTCTTAAACACAACTTCATTCTTTATAAATCTCTCCAACAGTGTAGCATTAGCTGTTAGCCACGGAGCACAGCCTCAAACTCATTCAGAATCAAATATAAACATCCAAATAAATACAATACTCACATAATCCGATGTATGCATGCAGCATGCATGAAGAACACTTTGTAAAGATCCATTTTTAAGGTTATATTAGCCGTGTGAACTTTGTTTATGCAATGATAGAGTCGAGAGCTCGGGAGGGGGTGGAGAGCACGAGCAATTAAAGGGGCCGCAGCCTGAATCGGCGCATTTCTAATTATGCCCCAAAATAGGCAGTTAAAAAAAAAATATTTAAAAAAAAATCTATGGGGTATTTTGAACTGAAACTTCACAGACACATTCAGGGGACACCTTAGACTTATATTACATCTTGTAAAAAAACGTTCGATGGCACTTTTAAAGAAGATTTTTATGACAACTTCAAAAGACCACTTAAAAAAAAAGAAAAATAAGTGATAATTACACACATATTATGGATAGAACATACATACCTAAACTGAAATAAGCTTAATTGTCAGCCAATTTTATTACAAATATTCTACAATTTAAATATATAATATATAAAAACAAAAACATTGAGAGAACTTTGTTTGAAATGGTTCCTTGTCTGCCTTCAAGTATAGAAACAGTATGTTCTATATCGAAGTACAGTATGATTGAAATGACGTGATCGGAGCTGTTTTCTTGGTTGTGTTTGTTGTTTACACTACCCCATGTTAACAAGCTTTCAAGACTATCAAGTTTATAAATAACCAACTTCTAAAAAACTAATTTATTGTTGTCTTTGTAAAGAAATTCTCATCTTATATGTAGCTTTGGAGCCATTTTTTTGTCGCTGTAGCTACAAACGCTTCCATTGTGACTACTCCCGCAAGTCTGGAGCTGTAGTGACAATGTACATGTGATGATGACACGAAGCTCAAGCTTGCAGTGTGAAATGGCTGTAATGCATATTGTGTATGTTATCCCTATTAAAAAAAATATACTAAAATGTATTTGAAATACATTTATTTTGTGCTAAGTTTACTACAAATACATTTACATATTTATGTGTTAAATAAAAATACCTTACAGTTGTACTTTCAATAATCTGGTATACTTAAAGTCTGCTAAATTGGTTCTAAATTCATAAGTTTGCATCGGTACAATTTTTAAATGTTTTTAAAGAAGTATCTTACTCTTGTATGCTCACTGAGGCTGCATGTATTTGATCAAAATACACTAAAAACAGTAATATTGTGAAATAATTTTATAATATTAAAATTATAAATAGTTGAATTTGAATATGTTTAAATTCTAATTCATTCCTGTAATGGCAAAGCTTTCAGCATCATTACTCCAGTCTTTATTGCCACATGATAATATGATGATTTGGTGTTCAAGAAACATTATTATTATCAACAAAGTTACATACTGTATCTTATTGTCATAATCGGTGTTAAAACAGTTGTGATGCTTAATATTTTTGTGGAAACTATGATACTTTTTTTTTTTTTTTTTTTCAGGATTGTCTGATGAATATCTTCTGTAATATTATGAAGGCAAGGCTTTACTGCCACTTTTGGTCTGTTCCTAAAAAAAAGTATACATTTATTTCAAAAATTATAAATATATATTTGTACTGTGAGCAAAATAAACTTGCAGTAACAACATTTCCAAGCATATGCAGTTGCTCTAGCCTCTCTGTGTTTGTGTTTGGTTTTTTTTTTTGGCTCTGTTTTATGCTTCTAAAACCGCTTAGTCGGCTACCTGCTGTCCTCTTGCTGGGAATGTTTTGCTGTAACAGCCAAAGGTAGCACTCACCTGGCCTTATCTTCCTGTGCACTGTCACTTATGGTCTGATTAGACGTGAGACCTGTGATCTCACACTAAGGTGCCCTAAATGCAAAATGCTCTTTGAAGAGGCAGGGAAGAAATCAGATTAGTTCCCTAAAACTGGGGGGCATTCAAGTCACCTGTGACAGACAGCCCAGCAGAGCATCCCCTATGAAGGTCAGTCTCAGCTGACCCGTGCATCACTATATTCATGTTTGCTGCTGCCTTCTAGCACAAACCCAATTACTACAGTCAGCTCCTGATATACACAGCATGGTCACATTCATTTAAATCATTTTATGCAAAATTGGGAGCGAATATTTAGACAGTTGAGCTCAAAAGTTTACATACCCCTTGCAGAATATGCAAAAATGTTTTAACATTTAACAAAATGAGAAGGATCATGAAAATTGCATGTTATTTTTTATTTAGTACTGTCCTGAATAAAGTATTTCACATAACAGATGTTTACATAAAGTCTACAAGATAAAAAAAAAAAAAAAAAAAGCTGCATTTATAAAAATGATCCAGTCGATTCTTAATACTGTGTGTCATTACCTGGATCTACAGCTGTTTTTTTTTGTGATGGTTGTTCATGAGTCCTTTGTTTGTCATGAACAGTTAAACTGAACTCTGCTCTTCAGAAAAATCCTTCAGGTCCTGCAAACTCTTTGACTTTTCAGCATCTTCTGCATATTTGAACCCTTTCCAGCAGCGACTGTGTGATTTTGAGATCCATCTTTTCACATCGAGGGCAACTGAGGGACTCAAACACAACTGTTAAAAAAGGTTCAAACATTCACTGATGCTCCAGAAGGAAACACATTGCATTAAGGAAGTAAACTTTTTGAATTGGATGAATAGGGTAAAATATACTTTTTTTATCTTCTGGTAAACATGCAAGAATCTTCTGTTGCTTCAAAAGGGCAGAACTAAATGAAAAAAATAAGAAATAAGAAAAACTTGCACATCAACTTCTTGTTCAAATGTTTTCACACCTGGTTCTTAATGCATTGTGTTTCCTTCTGGAGCATCAGTGAATGTTTGAACCTTTTGTAACAGTTGTGTTTGAGTCTGTCAATTGGCCTCAGTATGAAAAGATGGATCTCAAAATCACATGGTCACTGCTGGAAAGGGTTCAAATTTGCAAAAGATGCTGGAAAATCAAAGAATTTGCAGGACTTTTTCTGAAGAACAAAACTCAGTTTAACTGCTCAGAACAAACAAGAGACTCATGAACAACTATCACAAAACAAACAACCAATCACAAAACATCCAGATAACCACACACAGTGTTAGCTGTGGTACCTCAACCCAAGCACAAGCTCTACACTTCACCACAACGGTAATCTCCAAAAAAGACTAACATAAAAACTTTTATATAATAGAACATTATATATTAGAACAACTAAATAGTTGTGTTTAGTTTGTTGCTATGTAAAGACAAAACAAAAGCATTAATAATCATAGGATTATTATATATAGTTCATCTTTTTAAATAGAATTCATTACAAACAGATTTCCAGGCATTTCTTTTTTTCACAGCTGAAGTATTTTGCTTGCTTTAAAAGAACTGTCTCTTGTTTCGTAATTTTTTTTTTTTTTTTTTTTTTTTTTTTTGGATTACAGTCTTTTTCTGCTGCCATATCTTTGCTTGGATTTGCTTCTCAGTTCCATGTAGTTTTAAGCTTCTCTTGGTTCATTCCATGTTTTACAGGCAACCTCTCTCATGCTAATTCAGATCAGCACAGTTGGTTTTAAATTAATCTAGTTTATTTTAAATCTATCTCCATAGTCCAGGTTTTAGTAATCTGTATTTAATCTGTGTTTTAGAATGCCATTTTTTTTAAGCAACGATTAACTATTCTAGATTAAGGCCTGTCCTGGCTTAATTTAAACCCTGTCTGGGAAACTGCCCCTATTTCTTTCATACAAATCTTCTTAATGAGGTGTTGATGTTTTATCAAAATGTATAAATGTCACCGTTATGGAGGTAAGCGCTTGCTTTAGTTGGGTTCCTGACCCTTGATGTTTTGAAATTTCACACCTGATGTTTAACTGTGGTTATTTAAAACCTTTGAGAGAGAATTCTTCTGTTTGACCTTTAAAGATGCAAACCAACAAATCAATGAAAAGGTTGAAATCAATTCAATATCTGATTTATAAAAAGCAGTCATCAATGTTCTGTTGATATTAAATTTAGCTAGTTTCCACAAACAATAAAGTCTTTGTTGGCTCATCATACACAATTTATCGGTATTCTCTGCTAAATTTAGTTTATTTTCGATAATAGTACCTAGGTACTTATAACTTTCGACCAATTAAATTAAATGATTATCGACAATAATACATGGAGCTGCTGTCTGATTTCGCCCCAGGTCAATGCACATGTCCTTGGTTTTCTCAGCATTCAGAAGTAGACCAGCCTCTCGACACCAATTTGCAAAATACTCGACAATAGGCCCATGTTCCCTCTCCTCACCAACCAACAAACTTACAATAACTGTGTCATCAGCAGACTTAAGAATGTACTGATTCTCAAGCTGACTACGACACTCATTTGTGTATAGGATATAGATGAGAGGAGAAAGTACACACCGCTGAGGGGAGCCAATAGATGTAATTATAGGGCCTGACAGAACGCCATTAATTCTTACCCTCTGAGACCTATTTGTAAGGATATCTAGTAACCAAGCGGCCATTCTTGCATCCACACCAAAAACTCAACCTAAGTTTGTGAACCAACTAGCTTGGTAGAATCGTGTTGAATGCAGACGAAAAATCTACAAATAGCCTTGCATGGTTACTACTACCCTCCAGATGTTTATTTAACAGGTCCAGTAAGTTCAGTGTTGCATCCTGCACACCTCTCCCCACCCTGTAGGCAAATTGCATCGGGTCGAAAAATGGTTTAGTTTTTTCCAATAATACTTCTTTTACTCATTTCTCAAATACCTTTATTACAAGTGAGGTCAAGGAGACAGGTCTATAATCTGTCAAGCCTTTAGGAAAATAATTTTATTTTTTGCTACTGGAATAATGATCGACTGTTTCCAAAGTTTTAGTACATACTGAACCTCAAAAGACCAATTAAAAATATAAGTAAAGATTGGACCCAATTCTTCTGCACACTGTTTCAGGACCCTACCACTTATTCCATCTGGACCAGGACTCACTTTAATTTTATATTGTTTTAAAAAAAATTGATTACATTTTCTACATTAAAAGAAACAAATAAACTTCCCTCTTGAGAGGAGTTATAGAACTCATGCCTTATGCCACCATTCTGCTATTCAAATCTAGCATAAAAGATAGTGCAAGGGCAATATCTAGCTCTACATCCATTATTTAGGCCTGTAATAAATTTAAGACTATCCCGTACTGAGCCCATACAGTTTGTTCTTAATTTAATCTCCACTTTTTCCTTATAACTTTTTTTTTGCCCTCCTAATTTCTTGTCTAATTAATTTCTGTACATTTTTAACTTCAAACAAATCCCCTCGTTGAAAAGCCATTCTTTTCTCAATCAACAGACCCTTAAGATTGGTGCTCACTAATGGCTTACTATTTGGATATGTCTTCACAACTTTTTCAGGAATGAAAAAAGTCAACACAATAAGTTACCCAGGAACTAAGCTCATCAATATTAGCA